>NC_137655.1:4943660-4946362 GCF_963422515.1 Blennius ocellaris
GAGATAGTCCGCCGTCACATGACGGACCACACACACACACACACACACACACACACACACACACACACACACACACACACATAGACACACTTCTTATCTCTCACTGATACTCTGAGTCTGTGAAGGAAACGTCTTTATTGCTCAACTCTTCTTCTTGGAAGTTCGAGTGTCAGAGTTGCAGATCCGTCCCAGACTTGGAAAACAAGAATAAATCGTAGTAAACCCAGGCTCAGCTGGTGGAGTGGTTTATCTTACAATCCCGAGGTTGTTGGTTTGATTCCCCACCTGGCAATTTTTGTGAGACAAGTTTTAAATCACATTACTGCAGAAATCCTTTTTTTTTTTTTTTTTTAATGCATTAAAGGAGATCTGAGTTACACTTCAATAACATTGTTAATTATGTACAAGGAAACATTGAAAGCTCTTTGTAGAAATACAATCAATAAGATTTAAAAAAAATACTTTATACATTAAAACATGGGTGTAAAACCTAAGGTTGAGACCAATTTTGTAAAAAAAAATTCATTAAAATTGCCTTTATATTTAGAGTGTGGTCACTTTCCAAAGTAATTAGTCGGTTTTATGTATTTTTTTGGGGAAAAAATACATTTTCATAATGAACGCTCGACACCACAACAAAGAAAAGCTTTAAAGTTGAAATCTAAATATTCTTATGACTCTAATTTACCGGTCCGACCCGCTGAAGAAGAAATTGGGCTGTAAAGTAAAATGTCCCCTGATTTAAAAGGTGAAAACAATAATTAAACACCGTCTTGTGCTTCACTTCCAAATTCAGTGAAATCCGACTTTATGTGTTTGACATTAGGAAATTTCATCCAGATTTTGTAAAGTTTATATTTTTAGGGAAGTAATGACCCTTTTGCTAGCAGTTAAATTTGACTCACCTCTAATTCACATTTCTCAATCCATCAAATCAAACGTCACCCCGATGCATCATATCTCACCTAAAACGGACACTGGTGGTTTTCCTGCAGTGCGTTCTTGAAAATGTGATAATAGTTGGCGTTTCCTCCTCCTTGGTAAATATATTACTGTTGAATATGACAGTAGAGTTTTTAATAGAACGCTAAATCCGTCTCCGTGTGGGATAACGTGTTAAAACGTGCGTTTCCAGGTTCCAGCGGGCACGAAGCCGCCGCGGCCGCCCAACAGCGGCACCGCCTTCGTCGACACGCCGAGCCACGCCCAGCTATTGGCCGACATGATGCAGTCGCACATGGTGAAGGACATCTGCCTGATCGGAGCCAAGGTAGCCCACGTACCACGCCACACTTCAGTCGTCCTCACAGTGGGATTACACTAATCTACGTCTGGACATCTTGATTACATTGGGGTTTTTTTTTACTTCAGGGAATAAGTCAATTAAAACAGTTTTTGTTCTTTATTATATTATAATAATGGCCACTCAGGTGAAAAATGTGACCATTTTAGATGTAATAAAGTCAATTTCTTGATGGAGCTAGCATAAAAAGAGTCAAGGAAGTTGAGTTTCTAGGTGTTGTTGGAGACGAAAAATTAAATTGGAAAGCTCATATTGATTATGTAAAAAGAAAAATCAGCAAAAGTATCGGCGTTTTATATAAAGTTAGAGATTTGTTTGATTGTAGCCTGTTGAATCTTCTTTATTCCTCAATGATTCTCCCATATTTCAGTTATTGTGATGAAGTCTGGGGTAATACTTCTACCAGCACCACTAAGCCCTTAGTCCTGTTGCAAAAAAGAGCAATAAGAAAGTTTATAGAGAACACACCAATCCTTTATTTATTGAAAATAAACTTCTTAAAGTTAAGGACCTTGTCGACTTAAAAAATGTTGATTATTATGTGGAAAACAAAACAAAATTGCCAAGCGATGTTCAAAATAATTTTATTGCACAAACCATTTGCCAGAGGAGAAAATGTAATTTTCAGAACGTCGTTGAAACAGAAATGTCCATCTGTTTATGGAGTAAAACTGTGGAACTCTTTAAGTGTGGAATTTAAATGTTGTTCAAATGTTTACAAATGTAAGAAAATGTACAAGAGAAAATTCTGAGAGACTATGAAAAGAATTGGAAAAAAATAAATAAATTGACTAACTGTTGAACTGTAAGAAAAAGGAGGCTGTTTTTGTGATGTTTTGTGAACGATGGGGAATTGATTTGATTTGATTTTGTTGTAAAGTGCTAATAGGAACAGATAAGACAAGATTAATCTCTCTGTTCCCTTTTGTTCATGTATGGATGACAAATTATATATATATATATATAGTGAAATAACATGAACAAATAAATAAAGAAATACATTTCTTTCGATTCAGGATTTTAGAAGCGGAGCTTCAAGCAGAGGTAAAGAGCCACAATATGGCCGCCAGGCCAGATGATGTCCACATCTGGGCTGAAGAGTAGTGACAATTACAAGACCAGCAACAAACGGAACCCTGACAGAGGGAAATGCTGATTAAGTGTGTTACACGCAGACTTTTTCCTCCCATATTTGACCCAAATCAGCTCTTTATTTCTCCAGATTGAATCACCTTTTAAATCCAAAATGCTCATTTAAAATAACTCGGCCTATTGCACACCTCGGAGAGAGGATTGGGGATTGTTGTAAAAACTCTTTATAAGGAAAGAGAACTACAACTCACTCAATTATTCATTAAAAAAAACAAACAAAACAGTGAATTCAGAGCTTTAAATAAAC
>NC_137655.1:4946562-5104062 GCF_963422515.1 Blennius ocellaris
GTGAATTCAGAGCTTTAAATAAACCTCGTTAAAAAGCGGTGTTTTGTATTTTCAGGGTTGCGGCAAGTCTGTGATCGCCAAAGAGTTTGCGGAGACGTTGGGCTACAGCATGGAGCCCGTCATGCTCTACCAGGTGAGTTCAAGCGGCGCCTTAAATGACTCACAAATGTATTTTTGTGCAGTTGTCATGTGTGAAAGCAGAACGCAGCACGTGGTACAACACACTCCTTCCCCTCCACCACCACACACACACACACACACACACACACCCCGCAGACCCCAAATAAATAATCAGACGAGCGTGACTCAGACCATCTGTCCATCTTCCTGACCTACATGGAGAACCATGAACGGGACATCTTGTCACACGTTGCCCCCCCCCCCCCCCCCCCCCCGACCTTTCATTGTTCCCACTTTACATAAATGTGTTGTTTTTTTTTAGCTGCAGCTAAACGACTCTTATTCATCTTCAGTCAGTGTCGGCGATTATTCTCTACATATATTTATGAATTCTGGTAGAAATGGGTGAAACGGAATAAAATCAAACTCGGACAAAGAGGAAACGGTCTTTTCATGGCGGGTTGCCCTTTATTCATGATTGGAGGAAAACTACAACCCTTTTTTTTAATCTTTTAATACTAAATAGGGTTATTATCCTATTTTTTTTGTCCCTCAAATCTGTTGCATTATGGGTGTTTTCACAAACTGAGGCTAATTCCAGTTTGCTATTTTTCCAAGGCAGCATCACTGACATCTCAGCTTTTTTTTTTTTTTTTTTAAAGACACATTTAAAAGCTTTTACGTCACATTAGATGAGTTCATATTTTGGATATTTATGCATCCCGACTAGTTTTTCCTCATTGTTGTGATTTATTGACACATTATCCATTAATTTTTGCCTCGATTTCCCCCAAAAATGTTGTGAAAACTTAAGAAAATCCATTTTTTTTGTTCTTGTTTTCTTTCATCAATGGGTGAGCCTTTTCCCGTCATGGGGGGGGGGGGGGAATCATGCAGCTCCACTCTCCTCTTCCCTCTTCTGCCCTTCTGTCTCTCTCTCGCTCCTCCGTGACGCGACAGACGACGTGACAAGCCTTCCTCGACAGACCCCCCCCCCCCACCCACCCCCCGGCCTCCTCAGACAGAAATGTGCCATTAACAAGAGGCATCGGATTTAGCAGCTGGGTCAGATCATGAGGGGGGGGGGGGGGACGTCGTTGGAGGGCAAACAAATTGAAAGCATGTGTATCGCAGCGGGAGGCTTCGGAGGGTTCCTGCTGGAGAAGACGCCTCGTTTCCCCGTTCACTAATCCTCCCAGAGTTTTGCGCTCCTACCCCGTCTCCACCGACGGGATTCGTTCACGATTGAAACTTTTTTGTGGGATTTTTAGAAAATTCTGGAATTACAAGAAAGCTGAGAAATTGGAGCTTATTCCCTCTATAGGAGTCGTTATAGTGTCCAGTCAGAGTGTAATCACTGAATATGTGTGTCATAGTGTTGCAGCATTCAGATTACAGAGCATCTTCCTTCAAGACGTAATCAGAGCTGAGTGGTGTTCTACACTATGTGCTACACCAGGAGCCTCCGTTAGACCCTCACATGATCTCTCAGCAACATTTCACAGCAGAAACTTTAAAAATCCACGTGTTGGAATGTTTTCCAGCTCTGCTTCAGATTCTAGGAAGTGACCCGCTCCCCCTATAAAAGGAAGTGAAGAAGGCTCTCCGGCCCGACCCCACCTTTTATGGCGCACACGAGTTGATTCTCACATTTCACGTTTGAAGTCGATTCTTCCGTTTTGATCGACTCAAACCTCAGTCTGTCAACTCTTCCGGTATTTTGAGCCTCACGCACATCGGTTTGATGCTGAATATTATGTTTTCTTCCCCCTCTTCCTCCTCCTCCTCCCCCCCCCCCCCCCCCTGCAGGACATGACGGCCCGGGACCTCCTCCAGCAGAGGTACACGCTCCCCAACGGCGACACGGCGTGGAGGCCGTCTCCGCTGGTCACCGCCGCCGTCGAGGGCAAACTGCTGCTCCTCGACGGCGTGCACAGGGTCAACCTGGGAACGCTGGCCGTGCTGTCGAGGTACTTCCGCCGACGCACAAAACCCGGCGGCTCTCGAAGAGTTGATATTTACACGTTAGAGCAGGGGCGTCAAACTCATTTCAGTTGAGGGGCCACATCCACCCTGACCTGACCTCTGGAGGCCCAACAAGTCAAACGTAGCATATTAAACTGCAGATATGGACAAATGTTAAAGTCTTTCCTTCTTTTGATCCTTTTGTAACTGCAAGAATTTGACAGTCTATTCTGAAATATACATATTAAAGGAAATCAGATATTATATTTGCAAAAAAAAACCTCAGTCACCTGTATCTGGAGATCCTATTTTTATTCAGGATTAAAACAATTTGTCGTCATCTGGAAATTGTTTTGAGTTTACGTGTCTAAAGTATCACTTCACATAAATTGGACCTTTATTGTGAAAGGTGTTGCATCATGTGACCTCACACCAGATTGCATTAATAATTCTGACCAAGGGCGGTTGTGAATATCATTTTGCCAATCTAGTGTTTTTCGATCAGCCTCTGTCAGTTTTCATATTTTATACTTCAAAAAAAAAAAAAAAAAAATTCACATGGCGGCCGGATTAGATCGTCTGGCGGGCCGCTTCTGGCCCCCCGGGCCTCATGTTTGACACCCTGCGTTAGTGTGTTTTAATTTTAAAACGAGAATTTAAAGCCGGAAGTGACGAGTGTCAGACAAACACACACTGCCGACTGGTGTCAGGAGTCTCGGGTTGTGTGGTAATTGACGACAATCGGCACTTCTCACCTGCTCTTATGTGTTTTGTGTCGCAGGCTGCTGCACGACCGGGAGTTGGATCTGTACGACGGGACCAGGCTGCTGCGCTGGGACAGATACCAGACGTTAAAGGAGCAGCTGCAGTTTACTGACGAACAGATGCAGGACAGGTACACAACCACACTTTTTCTTTTTTTTTTTTTTTTATACAGACTTTTTACCGCACGTCAAGATCGTCCCTGTCCAGACAGATAGTGAACATTTCTGCATTTAACACGTCTTTTATTCACAGTTCATCTGAATTATATATACGAGGAGCCTCCATCAACGTATACCTTATTGGCTCTTTTGTCTCGGAAATGTTGAAAAATGAACTGGCGTCGCCGACTTCTTCTGCTTTTCATAGACATAACAGGGAGGCCAACAAACCTGCAGTCCACCTAGTGGTAAGGAGACGACACTGCATGAATACATGCAGCAGAAGTACATTGATTGATAACAGAGACACATTTCGCAGATACTGAATGGGTCGGTGTTATGAAAATACATGGTTGTATTATAAAAATAGAGCAACAACTAGTGGCCTGACAAGCAAAGTAGTGATTCCATATACACAGCGATCCTTTTCCAAATATAGTTCTCTGAGAAAAAGAAAAAAAAATTTGGAAAATGATCGCTTAAATTGAGTTCTGAATGTATATATTTTTAAAATATAGATTATATTCTGTGTATGCGTTTCTAGAAAACTCTGAGGAAAAAGAAAAAAAAAAAAAATTCACAATCAGAGTTTTCCAGAAACGCTCCTAACCAAAAAGGCTGTTTACATGAGAGGACGCATACACAGAATATAAACTATATTTTAAAAGTATATACATTCAGAACTCAATTCAAGCGATGTCGTGTCACACATCTGATGGACAATGTTGTACGAAAAGGAAAGTTGTAAACCACGTGGATTGTTTTGGGGTGGTGATCTTTGAGTTTTTCTTCGGTTCTGTCAGAGGAGGAGTGAAAGCAGGTGTTCACACTGAAAATAACGCCGAGCTGCAGTGGTGGACTTCGCAGAAAGTGTGATTTATTGAAGAAGTAATTATAGACTCATGACTCGGGGAAGATTATTTAACAAAGAAACACTGAGCCGTGCTTTATAAAACCCGGCGACAGCGTTTTATTTCTTCTTTCAGCGGTTCGGCTTTGATACTCTGTGTGTGAAGGACTTTTGTTGGTCGGTCTGGACTTTGATTGTTCTGTGTGTGTGTGTGTGTGTGTCTGTGTGTGTGTGTGTGTGTGTGTTACCTTACAAAACAGCCTAGGTTGGCAGGAAGGATGTTTGTGGTGGGCTGTCTGGGCTGAAATAAACCCACTTCCTCTTTTTCTCCCCTCCTGTGGCTCAGACAGTGTGTGTGTGTGTGTGTGTGTGTGTGTGTGTGTGTGTGTGTGTGTGTGTGTGTGTGTGTGTGTGTGTGTGTGTGTGTGTGTGTGTGTGTGTGTGTGTGTGTGTGTGTGTGTGTGTGTGTGTGTGTGTGTGTGTGTGTGTGTGTGTGTGTGTGTGTGTGTGTGTGTGTGTGTTTTCATGTGTGTTTCTCATTCAGTGTTTAGGATCGCTGGTGAGCATAAATGCTCCGAGTTGGATAAGATGGATCCAGTTCGTTGCTAGGCAACGGAACATGTTATTTCCTCAATAGAAGCCTGGGTATATTCTACACGTGTCATCTGTATGGATCAGCCGTAACATTATAACCATCTTTGATTCCGAACCAACCAAGGCGCTGTGATCTCTGCACCCACGTGTTCACGTCAGAGGTTTTAAGTCTTGGAAGTTGTGACGTGCAGTTTGAATTATCCTGCTGTCAAAAGGCCAAAAGGGAATATTGTGAGTCGGTGTACATCTGGGGTGTCAAACATGAGGCCCGTGGGCCAAAACCGGCCCATCAAGAGGCTCCAGTCCGGCCAAACGATTAAAAAAAATTGTAAACACTCATAGATTAAATTCATTTCTTAAGGGTGGCGACACAACACCGAGAGCCGAGCTGAGATATCGGTGATATTGCCATGAAAGTTGACAAACTAGCGTTAACCTCAAAACCATGCTGTCAGGGTGAGTTTGTAAAAACACCCATAATGCAACAGCAATTGATGGTTTTCTGGACGTTGGACTGCATTTTGCACCCGGAGGTTTCATTAAAATTGGTTTTAGGTTGAGATTGCAGTTATTTCCTGTGGTAATTGTTTGGTTTTGTGACAAAATAGACATTTTAATCACGCATATTGTGTGCAACAATAAAGAAAGTCGTCAAAGTAATTTATTTTTTTTAAAGGTTATAATGGGACTGTTTTACCAGTCCAGACCAACTCAAGTATGTGACTGAAAATGTGCTTCACGTAATTCAATAAAAATCCACCTGTACCCTGCAGGACTTCAACCTTTTACAATACAGGCGCTTTCTCACAATTTTATGCTCCATTTATGAAAGAATGACAACATTTTTGTCGCTGTCAAACACGCCTCAAAGCCATGCTGTCAGGGTGAGTTTTTGAAAAAAAAAACAAAAAAAAAACATTGACAATACAACAGCTATAGAAGTCTGAACTGTATTCTTCACCAGAACGTTTCATTAAACGTAGCTTTATGTTGACGTTGTTGTCGTTTTTAAGTAGCGCATTTAGAACCGGTGGCACACAGCGAAGGTCCTAAAGCTTGTCACTGTGATATTTTAAACCGTAGTTGTATAATGGATTGCGTGCGCCAGCGACGGCGAGCCCACGTGCCCCTTCGCCCACTCCGGGGGTAAATATATCCCGCGTGGGCGTCTCAGCTCCCTGATGGAAACGGACTTCGCTGTCCCCTCGAATCAGAGGATTCCGCCGCCATCTGTCAGGAGTCATGCTCCCGACCCTGACGCTGATGGGGTGGGACACTCACACACACACACACACACACACACACACGCACGCACGCACGCACGCGCGTGTGACAAGCACCATGTGCACCTGCAGCCGCCGTCCGGATCGCACGCAGCTCCGCCTCCAGCGTGTTCATGTGTTGTTTTTTTTTTGTTTGTTTTTTTTTCCAGGTCGATTCTCGCCATCCACCCGTCCTTCAGAGTGCTGGCCCTGGCCGAGCCCCCCGTGGTGGGCGGCGGTCCGAGCAGCAGAGGTCAGCAGTGGTTGGGTCCGGAGCTCCTCACCATGTTCCTGTACCACACCGTCAGACCGCTGGCCCAGGCCGAGGAGACGGGCCTCATACTGGGACTGGTGAGTCTTCATGAGGACTGAACCTGCACTGCCAACACTGCTATTATTTTTTACTATAGTTTGTTTATTGTACTTTTATTCTACACTTTGCCCCCCGCCCCCCCCATCATAGTTTAATTTCCTTGTATCTTCATCTTACTGTATACTTTGCTCCCCTTAGAACTTATTATACTTTATTACAGTCTGTGATTTTTATCTTATTTTATTTTAGTCCTATTATATTTTTTACTTATTATTACTTTCTACTGTAAATACTTTTGGCCCTTAGAGTTCTTGATAGTCATTATATACAAGATATCTCTATTATTATCTAACTGTTTGCACATTTCTTGTCTTTCCTACTCATGAGTGTCTTTAAGAGCAGAATGTAACAAGTACATTTCTCCTTTGTGAGATCAATAAAAGCTTATCTTATCTTATCTTATCTTATCTTATCTTATGTACCTCACATCCTCCGTTCAAGGCTTTGATGCTTTGTCTTTCATCTTTCTTCTTCTTTTTTTTTACTTTTTATTTATTTTTTTATAATAAACATGAACATGAGACATCACGTGACAGAACCTTCCTCGACAGCAAGACGGCATATACATGACAATGTACGAAAAATAACAATAATAATACCATGACAACAGAACCGATATGAGACAAATGCATAAAAAGATGGGCAATTAAGACATTGCCGTATCGTGTAGGTGACCATTCAGTTCGACAGGTATTTTTCTATAGGTAACCATTTTCTCATGAAGATCTCAGACTTCTACCGTCGTTCATCTTTCTTTTTTAACGTCACAATTTAGACTCCCGACGTTCCCAAGGAAGCCGCGGAGCAGCTACTGCAGCTCACACACACTCTGAGGAAGACGAACGACCCCACAGTAAGTGTCTGCGTGCGCCGTTTGTTTACACGTGTGTGTGATTGGGGTCATTCATTTGTGTCTGCGTGTACGTGTGTGTGTGTGTGTGTCTGCAGGCGCAGTCCCTGGCCTCATCGCTCTCCACCAGGCAGCTGCTGAGGATCTGCCGTCGGCTCTCCAAGTACCCCGAGGAGAGCATCGCTCACGCGGTCAACAAGGCCTGTCTCTCCAGGTACGCACCCGGGGCGACGCGACGCGATTAGTCGGCAGGGCGATTAAAACCGTCGGACCCACGTAAGTGGGTCCCACTACACCCAGCGCTCTCTGGGTGTAGTGTTCAGTGGGAAACGGGACCAAATGGCTCTTTGAGCATTAAAGGTTGCCGACCCCTCGGCTCTACAAAATAAAATTTGATTTGATTTGTTTCCTGCCACCTTTTCTCGCAGCTGACGTATAAAATGCCGACTCTCCGATTGTGCGTTTTGTAGGTTCCTGCCCAGCCTGGCTCGGGCCTCTCTGGAAAAGACCCTCGCCAACTGCTCCATCCAGACCGCCTCGCATCCTGAAGAACACGGGCGGGATCGTCCCTGTGAGTAACGGTCTCACACGTCACTGCGTACATGGCGAAAACGCCGCGACGTGTTTAAGTGGCGCATATTGTATAGCATCGAGTTCATCAGGCTTAAGAAAAAAAGAAAGAAAACCGAAAGGATTTCTGCTTTTGGCGGAATCAGAGCTCGCTCTCTCTCTCCACTGACTCATTCCGAGCAATTATTGTAATTTCAGGTAAAATGGGAGGTTTTTTTTGTTTTTTTTCCCCTGGCGCCGGGCCGCACTAATAGATTGAGAAGGTGGTCATTCGGCAGTGTGTCGTTCGTCGTCCCATTGTGGGAGCCCGATGATCAAAGCTGGTCGCGCCAATCTAGTTTGCAGGTAGTTTATGTAAAGCTCGGGGACGGTGTCGCCATGGTAACCGGTAATGCTGTTGATGGAGAGGATTGTGTCGGATCGTTGGTGATGTCTTAGCAACGGCACCGTTGGTACGTCTTGGTAATGACAATGATCCTTTACAGAGAGACACACACACACACACACACACACACACACACACACACACACACACACACGCACACACACACACACACACACACACACACACACGCAGTTCGAGAAACAGTTGCACACAACTTTGTTTTCACACTTGGTAACAACACTGAAGCTATTTCTTTCTCTTCCTCTCTCCATTTCTCTTTCTACTCGCTTTCTCTTTCTCTCTTTCTTTCTCTTTCGCTCTTTCTTTCTTTCTCTTTCTCTCTCTTTCACTCTTTCTTTCTCTTTCTCTATTTCTTTCTCTGTTTCTCTTTCTCTTTCACTCTCTCTCTCTTTTCTCGCTTTCTCTCTCTTTCTCTTTTCTCTCTTTCTTTCTCTTTTCTCTCTTTCTTTCTCTCTGTTTCTCTCTTCTCTTTTCTCTCTTTCTCTTTCCCTCTCTTTCACTCTTTCTTTCTCTCTGTTTCTCTCTCTCTTTCTCTTTCTTTCTCTTTCTTTCTCTCTGTTTCTCTCTCTT
This sequence comes from Blennius ocellaris, assembly GCF_963422515.1. Taxonomy (NCBI): domain Eukaryota; kingdom Metazoa; phylum Chordata; class Actinopteri; order Blenniiformes; family Blenniidae; genus Blennius; species Blennius ocellaris. The sequence goes on from NC_137655.1 coordinate 4,955,046, forward strand.
TCTCACTCTTTCTCTTTCTCTCTTTCTCTTTCTTTCTCTCTTTCTCTCTTTCTGTCTGTCTCTCTCTCTTTCTTTCTCTCTGTCACGTGACGATTTCACTATTCAAACATGAAACCTTCTGGAATTGACAATAACATCGGTTTTCTCCGACACTTGCGATCGCTTCGCAGAGTAAAAACAACCCGAACCAAGAAGTTGAAGAATGGAGACGTTTTCTGAGAGCCTGGATGAATAAAGGTTTCCTTCTCCCATCAGGATGTAAATCTCTCGAGTAACTCCTGTGTCTCTCCAGGCGTGGTCAAAGACGGCGTGTTGACTATCGGAGAAGTGTCCGCGCCCGTTTACAACCCCAGCGAGAAGATGAAGATCCCCGATGTGCTCTTCTACGATAATCCACAGGTAAAGAACCGCGGCACCGTTAGCCAAAAAATCAGAATATGGCCAATTTTGTGTGTCATTTTTTTTAAAGAGAGAGGAAACGTCTTCAACAGCAACCAATTGGTGACTCAACATACTTAACTACATCGTTTTTGCAAAGCGTTTCAGTGTAAATATGAAACTTTCCTGAAACGAAAACACAAAAACGAGGTGTTTTTTTTTTTTTTTGCTTGAAACGTTGTCGTGTGGCTTTACTCTCTGAAAAGGTGCAACATACACGCAGGTTGCTTGATTTCCTGCGCGGCCGTGCTTGAAATTTATGTCGACTGCAACCTGGAGCGGTCACACCTGCTGTGGCGGGGGTGTGGAGACGGGCCGAACTCCAAAGCGCTCAGCGAATCCTTCCGGCACATTCCTCGCAGTCCGACTGCCGTCTTCCTTGCTGAGCAGCAGAATGGGGGGGGGGGGGGGGGGGGGGGGTGCAGCAGCAGCAGCAGCTGCAGCAGCTGCAGCTTCCAAAACGACACCCTGACATCTCGTGGAAACACTGACGATGAGGCGCGACCCACATTCACGTCTCTCATCCTCATTCTGCCCGTTTTTTTTCTTTCTTTTTCTGGCAGCCTGTCTTGAGCTCTGAAATAAAGAGGCTGAGATGGGAAGATGTCCTACTTTCACAGTGACCCGTTTTTCTGATTTCTCAGCGAGAGGAGGAAAGCGAGTAACAAACTTTGCATTTCAAACCACAGATTCCCTGCATCACACCGTCCGCCTGCATTCATGTCGACTCCGCAGGTCCGTGGCCGGTTTGTCAAGCGAACGTGTGTTTTTGTTTTTAATCTCTCTGCAGCACATGATGGTGATGGAGGACATGTTGAAAGACTTCCTGTTAGGAGAGCACCTCCTTCTGGTGGGGAACCAGGTGAGCGACGCGTCAGAGCTCCTATTAGGGAATTCTTTGACTTGGGCCAATCAGAATCTCTGAAAATTTCATAGGAGGTAACAAAGTTTGAATTATGTGGAGTCTTCTGTTTTGTTTTTTAGATTTAGAAACAGATTGCATATAATTCTTGTATTTTCACAGCTTCAGGAACTGCACTTATTTTATGAAAACTATTATACAAACTAAGCTCAGCATGATGATGATTATTATCATTATTAGTTCGCTTTATAATCTTCCCTTTATTTCATACATTTGAGTACAATTTCCGTACTTGGGTATATGTGGGCGGAGCCAGCCCAGCTCACACAGACACAGCAGATTCTCTGCAGCTCATATGATCCAAAATGGCTAAAAATCGAGGGCAATAAACTGTGAATACAACAATTCTGGACCAACAAGACCCGTATGAAAGTGTAGAAAAGCTGTATAATATGACCCGTTTCATTTTGGCATTTATTTGACAAAAGCTGCACCAGACCGGTTACTTCACATTTGGTACATATCAGATGTTTCGGAGGCTAAATTATAAATACTGGCGCTTCGCGTGAGCTCCCCGAGTCCAGTCAAAAGACGTCTCGTCACCCGTCCCCCCCAACGGTCTGGTCCTCGTGTGCAGGGTTAAAGGGAGGGGGAACCGGAGGGCCCCAGTTAAAGTGGACACGATGTAGCAACAGCCCCGGAGCGTGTGCGTGTGTGCGTGTGCACGTGTGAGGGATTTGTAAAATGACGACCAGCTGGGACGTCGGGAGAGAATCCAGCGGGGAGTCTCCGGGTGCTCCCCCCCCCCCCCCCCCCGTCAAAACCAGTCGGCATCAAACTCAATCACTCGGCGCCGCCCAGTTCTCACATCAGCTCCGGTGTCATTTGAGTTTTGTTTCTCTCCCGCAGGGCGTGGGCAAGAATAAGATCGTGGACCGATTCCTGCACCTTCTCAACAGGCCCAGAGAGTATCTGCAGCTCCACAGGTGAGACCGGACTGGCACCGAGCCGTTCCACGTCACCGTGTTGCATCTTTAAATGCACGACGGGGCCTGCAATTTATGCATTTAACTTTGACCGAAATGGCATTTGTGTTGACTTTAAAATGTGAAAAGGGATCAAAAACAAGTCTCCTTCTACATTTAGATCTGAAAAGATCCATTTTCAGTTGTTTTAGGGCCAGATTTAATTATTTGCAACAAATAACATTGTCAAATTTGACGCTGGAATTTGCACGTAAGGCAAATTATGATTCTTTAAGCAAATAAATCACAGAATGAGGTTAAGAAGAAGAAAGCCTTGTTAATTAAAGAAGATATAAGCAGCCAGCCTCGGCCTTCACCCTCCAACAGTGTCAGAAACTATTCTGGTCCCCGGCAAATGAGGCCATTTAGCAGCAGAACCAGGACTTCACATATCCACATTACAGGAAAAGGGAAGAAAAAAAAAAAAACGAAGCCCTTGTTAGCACTCGGCTTCTAAAAATACTTTCACGATCACACCTCGGTAAAATCAGGTCAGGGCCGCTCGTCCCGCAGGTCGATACGCTCCGTGCCGTGAAATTGGCCTTCCCGGCGATCGTTTTCCCGGATCAATCGGGAGGCCCGGGAGAAGACGTGTCGGCGAATCCGACCGGAGACAAACAAACGGAAAACGACCCTTTTGAGTCTTTCGTCAGCGACTGGAAGTTCACGCATCACGCGATCATCTCTTCTCGCGCAGTCGGTCAAAGTCTTGTGAAAGTCGAAGCGCGTCCTGGTTTTTTTTTCGCGCCGCGGCGTCGGCGGCCTAATATTAGAAGCGCGGCAGAGGCGGGAAGATCTGTGCACGCGGCTTCTGGGAGCCGGCCACCGAGAGCCTACAGAGATGTGGCTCAGAAAAGCAGGAGCGCAGCAGCCGGCCAGGAAGGGAAGTGGGACAGCTCCCGGTCCAACTGTAGAGAAGAGAACCGCCGTTCCAAGCTGCTCTGAGGTTCTCTGGTCTTTCAGGGTCCAGAATATGAAAGTTTTTTGGGGGGTGACTCTGTATTTTAGGCCCCCGTTTACGTAACAATCTGTCACCCTCAATCAAGCCTCAATCATCACCACCTGGACTAAATTACATTGATACTTATGTTATATCATATATTTCATATGGCGTATTGCATGTACATATACATATATTTATACATGTGCAAGTACACTATTACTATTGGTATTATTACTGATATATATATATATGTATATATAGTTGTTATTGTTATATTATTGCTAGCATTATAAGTAGTACTATACACGAGTGTTATACACTATTTCATTACACTATTTCGTTATTATCTGTATTATTATTATTATTATATAATGCCTACTTCTAATGGCTCTGCCACTGCACCTTACTATCTATTTATTTATCTTGCGTTTATCTCCTGCTTATTTCTAAGTGCCCATGTTCCGTTCTGTGTTTTACTTTATGTCTTATACCCAGATATATTTATATTTTTATTTCTTACTTTTATTACTATTCTATTGTATTTTATAATATCCGTATGTACCAGATTGCTGCAACAAGACAATTTCCCTTCGGGGATGAATAAAGTAATTATCTATCTATCTATCTTTTTGCATTTTTGTTTTTGAACATTTTCGTGTAACGTTTTTAAATTGACATTCTTTTTCCACGGAAACAGCCGAAACGATGAAAGTGGTGTCGTCAGCATGCCAGGCCACTAGTGGGAGCTGTTGGTTGGTTTTGTAATGAAACCACACACACACATGCAGCAGATGACAGTGGGCTCTAAACATTAACAATGGGAGAATACAGACATCCGAGTGGACAGGCGACCAAGTTGGATTGTTGTTACGGGACTGTCAAAATAAAAGTAGCAAGTCCCAGGAGGAAACATTGTTTATATTCATATTTACCTTTAAAGAAAAGTTTCAAATATGCATAGAATGGTTTTAAATGTCTGTGTCCTTCAATTTTGTTCACTCGCACTGACAGTTTTGTCTCACGTCACTGTGTTTGTCTACATTTTCATCCCAAAGGTGCATAAATGCTTAACTCTGCTTTTTCCTTTTGGCTTTTCTTCGTCTTCCAGGGACACCACGGTCCAGACTCTGACCCTGCAGCCTTCAGTGCGAGACGGCATCATCACGTACGAAGACTCTCCTCTGGTCAGTTTTTCATCACAGGCGACGCCTCTGTTTCTACTGTTGTAGAAGAAAGCACAGAGTTCAGAGGAGAGAAATAAAGTCAACGACATACAGGGGGTACATATAGAGAGGAGGAGGAGGAGGAACATTGTTTGATTATATACTCAACAGGACCCACTGTCATGACCGCAATCCAGATTAAAATGTGGATCTTACAGTATGTAAACATTAAAAAAAAACACATTTCTACATTAACTTCCCTTTTTAATAGACATTAATCACATTGATCTGCACTCTTGACCAGCTGAGCGTCACTGATCTACATTAACTGTCCTTTGTCTTGCATGTACATCAACCTAAAAAGAAGTTTTTCTATGCAGCTGATCTTTTTTTTTTTCTTTCGTGATGACTAATTTCCATCGGCATGAATTGGACACTGTCTCTGAACACAGCGTTCTCTATTTGGAAAGTATTCGCGGAGTCCACCTACACAGCTCTGAAATGAGGCCTAATTAGTAAAAAGAAGAAGAAGAAAAAAAGTTTGAACAGTGACTGTGTAGAAAGAAAGAGACTGAAAGATGGTCATGTAATAAATCAGTATTTCTTATCAGAATTTGCCTCCTCAGTCCATTTTGAAGTTGTAGGTTATTGCAAAGTTTAAGATGACTTTTTTTTAACATGAAAATATCATATTACAACAGCTATTGGTATCGATATGCAATTATCTCTTATTTATTAATTTGCCCTTGTCAATCTTACACTTCCATCAAATTCACTGATTTGATTGCATTTAAACTTTTTTTTTGCTGACATTGTTTATTGTACAACTTATTTTAGTTGGTATGTCTACAAAACAAAAAGTCAATAAAAAACAAAAAGTCATTATAGAAACAGAGAAATAGAAGTAACACCCCTGTGTAAACCAGGGGTGTCCATGATGAGGCCCGTGGGCCAAAACTGGGCCTGCAAGAGGTCCAATCTGGACAAACCACCAAGAAAATTGTAAAAATAAACAAATAAATAAATAATATAAGATTGATTTTTTTTTAAATTATTATTATTTTCTAAAAGTACTGGATGTAACACGACACTGAGACAGAGTGAGAATATAGTTTATTTATTTAATGTATGTATTTAATTAATTAATTACATTTATTTATTTCAATTTGATTTAAAATGTACTAGTTATGTGTGGGATTGATGGAGGTGTACAGTTTGCAGCTCTTCTGCCCTTTCGTATTGTAATTTAACAAAATGTAGTGCGTTTCAGGCTAATATTTACTATTTTAATCCCTCAGTTATTTATTTGCATAACGATTTCTTCTTTCTCCCCCAAAAAAATCTTAATGAACAACTGTTCAAAGTGTTGAACTTTGCCTTTTTTTGTTGTTGTCGATGGCTTTTATTCAGGTGAAGGCGGTGAAGTTCGGCCACATACTGGTGATCGACGAGGCCGACAAGGCGCCTACTAACGTCACCTGCATCCTCAAAACGCTGGTGGAGAGCGGGGAGATGATTTTAGCCGACGGACGGAGGATCGTCTCGGGTAAAACCGGCGGACGTTCCGTTTGTCACACCTTTCCCGGGACACCGCGTTCGCAATACACTCGTTTCCTGCATTGTTGCGCAATCGTCAGTTTCTAAGGAGTGTAAAGTCTTAACAAGACACGAGACATTTCAACATGTCACAGATGCAGCGTGCAGGACAGAAGTCCCGGCGTTTAACGCGCGGCGGTAAAAAATCGCACCAGCTAAAAGAAGGCTTAAGATAAAAGCCTTTATGGACGTTTACCAACCCGCGTCGGACCGTAAACATGTACTTTCTCTCATGTCGCCCTGTTAAAGTGTCATTCCTGAGAGACTCGTCCCTGCAGGCCAATGTAAACAACTCTCTTAAGACCTCGGATACACAAACCGAGCGTCTCCGCTCTGGAGATGAAAACCAAACCGCCACGTGTAAAAGCAGTGCAGATTGTGTGCGTCAGATCAGTGCTATTAATCAGTGAGTCGGTGTTTACCGTATCCCGTGTCTTCCCCCCCCGTAGATCCACGTGAAGCCAAGGGAAGACCCAACACCATCATCATGCACCCGGACTTCAGGATGCTGGTCCTGGCTAACCGGCCTGGATTTCCCTTCCTGGGCAACGACTTCTTCGGAGCGCTAGGTACAAAAAAAAGAAGCATGCACCACAAACCAAAAAAATATTAGGAATCCTGTCTTTTACACTATATTGCCAAAAGTATGTGCTCAGCTCGCCAAAGCTGATTATGATGTGGGCTCATTTTTTTGGGAATTTCCAGTAAGAGCAACTCTGAGAGACGTTTTGGACTCTTTGCCACTTTTTGAGAACAGTTTTTTTCACTGCACACTAGTGAATAAAGCCTTAAAGTCCTGGATGATCCACTTTAACTGTCCTGCACAAAGTCCTGACTCCACTGTGATCCAGGCCTCCTCCTCCCACGTCAGTGTCTGACCTCACAAAGAGACACACTCGTAAACCTCGTGGAAAGCCTCCCCAGAAGAGGGAAGCTGATGGAGCTGCAAACTGTTTACCGACATCTGTCACTGCAGTTCATATGTGCATGAAGGCAGGCGAGCAAATACTTTTGGCAATATAGTGTGTTTGGAGTCAGACCTTTGAAAAAAGAATCTGAGTTCTTGTACATGGATTTCTGGGCCACCGGCACAACACAACAACAAAAAAGCCACAACACAACAACTAAAGTCACGACACAATAACAAAAAGACGGCTAAAGTCACATCGCAACACAACAAAGCCACAACAAAACAGCCAAAAGTCACAACACAACAGTGAATGTCAGTCAGTCTTAGACTTAGACTTAGACTTTCTTTATTGTCATTGCACAGTACATCACACAGTGAGGAAACTGGTGACGAACTGTCGTTGCTTAGCAACCGGTAAAAAAGGCATTAAAAAAAAAAACGTATTTAAATATATTTTAAAAAGTAGTGCAAACAGTCAAACATTTAAAATAAGGTGCATATGAACGGAGTTTATTACAGCCTCATTTAAAATCAACAATAATAATAATAATGTTAAAGCAAACAGAGCTCTGGTATCGGCAGATATCCAACTCCAGGTATCGGTGCATCCCCCGTTGTGTTGTGGCCTCTGCGGTTGCGTTGTGCCGTTGGGCCCCCTTCCGGGCCACCGTAGATTTTGGTTCCCGGCGAGTATAACAGCAGCTCACGTCCTTGAAACAGGGGACATCTTCAGCTGCCACGCCGTGGACAACCCGAAGCCCCAGGCGGAGCTGGCGATGCTCAAACAGTACGGCCCCGACGTCCCCGACTCCACGCTGCAGAAGCTGGTGGCCGCCTTCGGAGAGCTGCGGGCCATGGCCGACCAGGGCACCATCACTTACCCCTACTCCACCCGGGAGGTGGTCAACATCGTCAAGCACCTGCAGGTGAGAGGGATCACAACGCGTCGGTGACCTTATTCCTGCGGCGCCGGAGGCTTAAATAATGCAGGAGAGCGCCGTGGCCGCGTTACACCGTGTTCTGGAGCTAAATATGTAAAAAAAAGAAATTTCATGAAAAAGCTTCATAAATGACCCCCAGTGAGCCTCCGCAGGTGTCACCACCCCTGGAGACATTTTCTGACAAGCCCCCTTGTCTTTTCCTGGAGGCCTGTGTTTCTGAAATCCTGCTGGGACCCAAGTATGCCACACTTAGGTTCGAAGCCCCTGGTACTCCATTTACCCCTGGTACTCCATTTGCCACAGAGCTGAAAATATTTCACACACCGTTCAGAATATTTTGGGAAAAATAATGTAAAAATAAAACAATTTATTTGCATATAGTTCTCTGAAATCTTCTGGAAGCCTTCACACATGGAAAAACGATTCTGCAAGGAAACTTTGAGGGGCCTAAACTCATGACAAATTTCAGTCTGTCATGATGTATAGGTTGTTTTCACCCTTTGTTTTGACTTGTAGGCTTAAGCTGGCCAAATATGCTGCTCACAGGCCAAAATAAGCCCACGAGAGGCCATTCAGTGTCGCAAATATGAAAAAAGAAGAAGTTAACTGCAATTTTTCATTGTATACATACTGTGAGATTTCAGCTTCGAGGAGAGAAAAACTATTTTAAAAGTTGCAGTAAGTGTGCACATTAAGGAAAGAAATTACTTTTAAGAAAAGAGGAGGTGACGATGGATACGATCAGAGACTCATTTTATTATTATTTTTTATTTATTTAAGGTAGTGCAAATAAACAATACAAAACAGTAAACAATTCCAAAGACGTGTGAAAATGAACAATACATTCTATATACAAAAGAAAGACAAACAAGTGCTACCTCAAATACTATTTACATAATGTGTGCGTGGGTGTTTGTATATGAAATACTAAGTGTGACTTCGTTATGTTTATGGAGGAAACAGAGGAGAAAGGAAATAGTTTTTATAGTAACATAGAAAGGAGCAAAAGAGAAGAAAAAGTGAAATTATCCATTTTGTAGCAATTGAATGAGTTTGTTTTGGAATTGAAGGAGGTTCTATTGTCATAAATCCAGGGAGTGTCGCCTGAGATTCCGTAATAATATAGTCAGACAGCAGATTTTTCTATTGATGTCTACTGATATTATTTTAGTACACACACACACACACAGCAAACACATCACACACAGCCACAAATCTCATTACAGACAGAAATATTGTTACACAAATGGAAATACACTCCCACTCAGTGTTCCCTCTGCAGACGAGCCTCTTTAGAGAAACTGTATCGTCTGCATAGATGCAGAAGCAGAACAGGCCTGGGAGAAAGACGAGACAGAGCGACCTGCGTTCGAGCAAGTGTAAATCGATATTCCGCTGCACTTCAGTTTGATTCCCTCCCCCCCTACTCGCCGCTCAGATCCGTCATCCATCATCTCCGGACGGCGGATCTTCTGGTTCGGCTGCAAGCGGCTCTGTTCAGGCAAACGACGGCTCCGGTTGTGTGTGTTATTGAAACAAAACAAAAAAAAACATGACCAAACAACCAGTGCAAATCCACTTCAAGGGGCCAATTGTCTTTTGATTATTGTCACTTCTGAGTGCAAGCGGGGAGAAACGGATCAATGCTGTATATGTGGTGTTATTGATCGGTTTGCAGGATTGTGTGAATGCATCATAGTGTGGAGGCGCAAGCTTAGCCCTAATAACGCTCCAGAACCGGGGCAACACATCTTGACCTTGATGAACAACAAAGAAAATATCTCTATCTGAAAAGGAATCCATTTTCCATTTAGAAATGTTTCGTTCTTACATGGCAACAGGTTGTTTTTTTTGGACATTTCACTGCATTTTGCACCAGAAGGTTTCATTAAAATAGACTTTATGTTGAAATTGTCATAATTTTCCAAAATACTTGTTTGGTTTTTTTTTTATAACAAAAATAAAATTCAACGAAATTATATAATTGTCACATTATGATAAAAAACGGTCTCCATATTGGTTAAATTTCAAAGTAAATGCCTTAAAAGAAATCTTTTACTGTCCTGTTATCCTAAACTGCAAAAAAATTGCATTTCGTTAGGAATAGGATGTTTAATAAACACTTTTTGAACTTGACTTGGTGCACAATAAAATAAGAAAAATATCTAAAGTTAAATATTGGATGGAACTAGATTTGATGTGTAGCAATAAACTGAAGTACATGGAAAAACTCCCAATGCAGAATTATCAATATTTTCAATGAAATTGCTTCATTGGGAGAGAAAAACACAACCTCAAGGGAGAAATTGTGATGAGAAAGTCAATACATGTTTTAACTTCATACCACATTGTAGTTCAGTGTTTTTCAACCTTTTTTGAGCCAAGGCACACTTTTTTGTTTGGAAAAATCTGGAGGCACACCACCACCCGAAAATGTTAAACTCTGTAGCCTCTATTAACAATATAAAGTCATTATCATCAAAGTTTTATTAACAGGAATCAAATAAATACAGAAAAAAAGTATTTCCCAATTTCTTTTTTTTTTATTGCGACTCCCTCAGTGTGAAACCTGGACCTGGTGGATGAAGAGCTGAGATCCTGGTTCACATTCTTCCTTTTCAAAAACTTCTCCATCACTGTCACTGACACAGTACTTTGATACAAGATGGTAGCAGCCGCAGGAGGTGGTGATTAACCAGACTGACGTCTGTCAGTTTCGATTTCACCGGCAAAGTTCTGTGCTGCCATCTATTGGCGAAGAGTAGTTATACATGATTACTCGAGCAAATGTTTTTTTAGAAAAAAATGTGAAATTGGATAATTTCCCACGGCACACCTGACTAGATCTCGCGGAACACAGTGGTTGAAAAGCACTGTCGTAGTTCCTATTGTAATATCGATGTTAATCAGGTTGTTTTTTTTCCCCCACTCTTTTTCCTCCTCCGACCGTCTGCCGCCTTTTCCCAGAAATTCCCAAACGAGGGTCTGGCCAACGTGGTGCGGAACGTCTTCGACTTCGACTCGTACAACAAGGACATGCGGGAGGTCCTGATCGAAGCGCTGCACAAGCACGGGATCCCCATCGGGGCCAAGCCCACCTCGGTCCAGCTGGCGAAGGAGTAAGGCTTCGGGAGACACACACTAAAGCCCCGGGGGGGGGGGGGGGGGGGGGGCATCAGGGGCAACATCAGGCCGTCACACAGTCAAACTCTTAACGTACGTCAGAGGAGGAAACAACATGAGGCCATCATTTCGTGACACGACCTGCACAGGTGGATGAGGTGGAAGTGTCAAGATTTGAAGTTCCGTATGTCCATCTTTCGCAGAACGGACAAAAAAAACCCAATTCTTTATGTGTGCAAGATGCTTTTATTTTTCCAGTAAAAGTACTTTCAATTTTAATCGGTTGAACATGAATTTAGAGAGTTAAAAAACATTTTTGCATCACATTTTAGAAGTTATTTTAGAAGGGTTTTCAGTGATCAATAATCAAGACGACACACGTTTCAATAATGTCGTTAATATGTAGTTATTAGTTTAAATTCGAGTGTCGTAATAATGGGACCTCCATACAGTGACGTCTAGTGGTCACAGATGTATATAAAGATATATTTTAATATATATGTGCGTGACCAGAGAAAGAACTTAAAAAGATGTGACACGTAGTCCAGGAAATACGGTAACTTTATGAACAAAGGAGCTTTTGAACCTGCTGGTTCTCCTTATTTTGACTGATTAAACAACCAATTTCCTCCGATTGTCCCCAGGCCCCTCGCTCAGGTGTGTGTGCACCCAAAAGTAATCTGATTAAAAGCCAATCAGATTAGATAATCCTTAAAAAAAAAAAAATGTTTATGATAATCAGGCAAATTCAAATCTTAAAAAAAATATCCTCATAAGATCAGATGTTTTTTTCCACCATGAATTGAACTTATAAACTTTAAAATTTTATTTAAGAACTTATTATAAATCACTAACCAACACAACATCTCACATCGACGGCAAGCACACAGCTTAAAAATACTAAATGCAATGTTTAGCGCAAATCAGGTTTTTAATCTGGTAAAATGATCCGCCTCCAGCAGATCAGCAGCCGACAGCCATTTTTATTTTTATTTTTTATTATTTTTAAAGGTAAACGTGGTAAACGTCACTGACTCATAGGTAAAGCGATTGTGGCTCTTTTCTGTGAAATGTTTTTTCAAAAGAAAAGCTTGAAACTGGTTTTAAACCATCGAGGCTTCCATGAAGTTCATCCACACTATTTATAGAGAACGTTCCTGATTCTAATTACCTCTCAGTATGTACAGCTTTTGTCATTTAATAAAGGAAAATATTTGTTTCTTCTGTCTCCTGTGCTTTTATTTTATCTTATATTCAGAATTTATTTATTTTTGTTGCTCTTTAAGACTTTGTGAAACAAACAGGGCAGAAACAAGTATTTTTCTTTAACAGTGACATTAATAACAATAGCGTTGATGATTGAAAGCATGTGTTATCGTATTAGTAACTAATTACTGACATTAAACAGGAATTTGGGGATATTTCAATGCGTCTTGCGTACAAGTGACCGTAACCCAATAGTAATCGATTACATTTTGAGTATGTAGCAGTATTCCTCACTAACTGATGTAACTTCTAAAGTCAAGATTACTGAGCATCTTCTACCGAAAACATCCAGATTATTGAGCATCTTCTTTTGATTAATTTGTTTGAATGATGACAAAACAAATTCCTCATAAAATCAATATTATCAATAAGCAAAAATTAATTCTAACTTGTGCAAAAAATCTGATACGATTTGAGAAAACTGCCCACCAAAATAAATCACAGGACCCCAAAAAAACATGCAACAGTTAAAATGTATTTGGCCGTTTAGCAGCTTTTATTGTAAATAACAGAACAGTAGTCCTGAACGAGAATAGAGAAAAGATTTAACGATACGAGTGAAAAAGAGAAATATTCCTTTGTTGTGGTGAGTGAACATGATAAACGCGTCTCTATTGTCACTAGAAACAAACCATTACTCCAGGAAATGACTCCGATCTCAACATAGAGCCGATTTCAATCCAAACTTCTGGTGCAAAACACATTTACACGTCCCGAAAACGTCTCCTGAAGCTGTTGCATTATGGGTGATTTTTTACAAAATCACCCATCTAATGCGAATTGTAGTTTGCACCGATATCTCTCAGCTCGGTTCTCAGGAAATTTGTTTAAAAAAAAATCTGATTTCTTTGAATTTGTTTTAGTTTAAATTGCTTTTTTTTTTTTATTGCAAATTTTAAAATAGCGTCTGTGTTTTCCACTTAGATTTCAGAACATATAAGACACAATCTCCAGTTCATACCAACTTTTAGCAGATCAAATAATTAAATAAAATAACTGAGAACAAGGGTTAGTTGTCCAGGTAACTAGTTACTTTAGTCATTCACTATATTATATTACCGCGCCGCTCCAAAACACCATCTTGAACAGTTTACATCCGGCCGCTCGCTTCACCCACGTCGTTGTGTACTCCAACGCAAATGTTTCCGTCTCTCGATGTCCCATTTTAGACATGGAGAGGCGAAAAAACGGCTCCTCTTCTTTTTTCCATTCACAGAAATATTTACGGTTTGGAGGACCGGGAGTCCTCCAGGCCGCCGCGGTAAACATCTGGCTTCACGCGCTCCAGAGATCACATTGTGTGTGTGTGTGTGTGCTCCATCTGAAATCATTTTGCGGTGGGGAGTTTATTTTCATAGGTGGAGGCTTGCAAATCCAGTAAGACCCATGATTTCCCTCTTGATTTATCTCTGCCAGCGTCACATCGAATCCACGAGACCAGGGGTGGCCACACTTTTTCAGCATGCGAGCTACTTATAAAATCACCAAGTCGACGTGATCTACCCACTACAAAAATGCAAAACATATTTTTATTTTCAAATATATTGAGGATTCTTTATATGTACAATGTAAAATGATGTACCTTGCAAAACCGTATGAGCCAATATTGAGCAACACGACATAATTAACTATGAACATTCTTTGTAATTACCTGAGTTTACTCTGACGACCCTTCTTTGGTATTGTGACGGTCGACTGGCAGACGAGACAAACGCACTTCGAAAATGACATCGTGAAAAAAAAGTCCCCCTCCCATTCCTCGTGAAAGTGACACGTTTTCGTCACAGCTCCCCCCCACTCATGTTTGATGACCAAAGCTTTCTCGAGTTTAAAAGAAAAAAAAGCGAGGGCTTCAAATGTGCGCTAACTCGCTGACTAGCTTGTTAGCTTCGCCACACTTAGCGTCGTTGTTTGCACGTGTGCGGTGGTGACCTGAAGGTCCGAAAAACTCAGCCGTCATCTGATGCTGCCTTCGATTGTACTCGCAATTCGGAAAGGTAAATTAATTTCATTACACCAGCGTCTATTTTTTTTTTCTAATGTCATGCGATCTACTATTGCTATCTTTGCGATCCACTGGTAGATCGCGATCGACGTATTGAGCACCCCTGGCCTAGATGTCACTTTACGAGACGTTTTGCCTTCGCCAATGAACGTCGGGCTGAGAACGTTACGTTTTCGTCCGCGTCTATTTATATATTTACGTATTAACCGTAAGCTCTGGACTATTGAGCGCACCTGAATATAAGCCTCGCCCACCTGATTTAAATTTAAAAAAAAAAAAATCAACTCACGTCGCTGGTTCCCACTGCGCAGGTTGCCGCTGCCCGAGCCCAAGATGACGGGGTATTGGACCGTCAACCAAGGCGGCAACGCTCGCCGGAAACTCCTCTGTCCCACCGAGACACGACCCATCGACATCAAGGTACACACACACACACACACACACACACACACACACACACACACACACACACACACACACACACACACACACACACACACACACACACACACACACACACACTAATTGAACAGACTTCAATCTCGATGGTCTGTTTAGATTTGATGGACCTCTTTAAGGATATTTTCTTTTTTCTGTCAGCGTTTTCATCTTTGTTGTTGTAATTTTTTTTTACAAACTTTTTACACCACTTCTTGGAGTTTTAAGAGTTTTCCGGGTGTTTCCAGGGTCCCGTGTTCCTCCGTGTGCAGAGTTCACCCTGCGACCGGCAGGAGAGCCGAGCGCTGAGCTTCAGCGAGGAAAAAGCCTCCTGGCAGATTCCCATGAACGAAGTCAACATCATCTGTGATGTCATTGCCAGAGATGGTAATACACACACACACACACACACACACACACACACAGACACACATTGTTGTTGAAACGCTATTTGCTTTTCCTCTGTTACACAAAAAGAAAAGAACAGAAAACTTGAAACGTCACGTGAAATCCCATTTCTAACAATTAAAAACCGCCGTGGCCTCGACAGACGCGCTGTACGTGGCCACGTGTAACCCGGTGGCGCTCTACGCCATGAAGGAGCGCGGCGACGCCATTCAGAGTCTGGAGCTCTACGACGTCTTCCCGCGAACCATCAGCGGCGTCTGGCAGCCGTTTGTCACCGTCGCCCCGCTCGGGAGTCCTCTGGACGGACAGGTGGTGCTGCACGAGGAGCAGGTCGGCACACACACACACACACACACACACACACACACACACACACACACACGCACACGCACACACTCCCAGCAGTACAACTCCAAATAATACTTTCTTTTGAAATTCTATACGTCAATATATAATCTTGAAGAATTATTAAAAAAAGGAAAAAATCCTGTCAAAACGCTGCAGGGCAGTAAAAACACAGAAACAAAAATAAAATAAAAATAATACATAGATAATACAAGAGCATTTTGAAAACGATGTCCACTTCCATGGAAATGGCAAAACGAGGTGAAACCAAGCTAGATTTCATGTTCGACCACTAGTGGGTGCTGTTGGCTGTTTTTGTAATGAAAACACACCCACACACACACACACAATGTATAATCTTGAAGAATTAGTTTTATTTTAAATCCTGTCAAAACGCAGAAAAACACAGAAACAAAAATAAAATAAAATAATACATAGATAATACAAGAGCATTTTGAAAACGATGTCCACTTCCATGGAAATGGCAAAACGAGGTGAAACCAATCTAGTTTTCATGTTCGACCACTAGTGGGTGCTGTTGGCTGTTTTTGTAATGAAAACACACACACGCACGCACGCGTAGTGGTTTCCACTTTGGCCTCATAGCGACAAACTCTTGTGTTTTTCGATTCGTCGGTTAATTTTCGTGTTTGAGTTTGCACGTTCCTCCTGTGTCTGGCCCGTCTGGAGATATGCTGGCTTCTTCCCACAGTAAAAAAACAAACAAAAACACGTTCATGACTCTGAATCGCCGGTTGGCGACGACAGCGAATCTCCACAAACTTCCAGTTTCCACCACAGACTTTTTTTTTTTGTCTTTTGTCTCTATAACACGACAATTACACAACACTTCTATTTCCATTCCAGCAGAGGAACCGACCACAGATTATTAAAAAAAATATCGCCTTCGCCGCTGCTTCTGTCCGCTCCTCGACACGGCCGGCGGTCAGCGGTTGTTTCTTTCCTTAACCCCGCGACCCCCCCCCCCCCCCCCTCCCTCCCCCTCCCTCCTCCACCCCCCCTCGGCTCCGTGACGGCGAGAGCGCCAAGACGGGAACAGCGGCGGTCCGCTCTCCTCCGAGCGGAACGCTCGTCCAGCTGGTGCATATTAGGAAAAGAGGAGGATTTTCTAAAAATACCTCGGCGATGGATCGTGTTACGTCTGTCTGAGAAATGAAGAGGTCCAGACAACTCGACGGTTCAACCGTGGGTCGTTGGCTTTCCAGTGAAATCGGGGGAATACACACACACACACACACACACACACACACACACACACACACACACACACACACACACACCGTACTACCTTTGTAGGGTCCTCTCATTGATGTAATACACTCAAAATTGGCTATTTAGCAGCTTAACATGTAATTAACAGAACTGGAGTCCCGAATGACAGACAAGATACTTCTCGTAGCATTGATACACTTTTATAAGTTTTAAACCATGAAATTAGGGCATTTTTTAAAAGTTTCTTTAAAGATTTTATGATTATTAAGCATCACATAATGATCTGAAAGACCCACTACTACACGGGTGTCGATCTCAGGTTAAACTTCATCTGGAGTTGGTAGAACGGAACCGCCGTAGCCTCACATTTAAACTTTAAAGTTTATTTTGAATGTGATGCAGAGAATACGTGATGAAAATGTCTCGAAACAATTATTAGCGAAAATGACTAAAATCTCAACATAAAGTGAATTTTAAAAATGCAAAAATATAGTGGAATGTCCAAAAAACAAAGATTGTGAGTTTTTGGGAATTGCTCTTTTTTTAATTCAATTGTCAGGTTTGTCATGTGTTGTAAAATAATACTTGATTAAATCTGAACTCAATACTTTGTTACACTGAAAACAAAGGCGGAGATTTGGAATTCCAGTTATTTCTATATTATGATTTCACTGGCCTCTGAAGGAAAACGAGTTTGACACTCCTGCAATAAAAGGCAGAAATACATAAACACCCACTCACATAAAACCACTACAGTTGTGGGGTTTCGCCCCCATTTGAGATGAAACCATCCCATCAGCTGTAATACCAAAAGCACATCCTGAACCGAGGTACGGTGCTTCTTTGGCCCCGCGAGGTACGTCGGGATGTGTCACGGACACACGACCACGTACAAAAATAAAAAGTGTGTGTGAGGAAGCAGGAAATAGGGGTTTGCCCTTTCCGAACAGCCCAGGCAGCTCGCTGGGTCCAGCATGCCAGGAATGGGAGGCCATAAGGAAGGCATTAGTGTGAAGCGGGGGTAGCCGGGGCCCGGGGGCCGGGGGCCAAGGGCCAGCTCCCCCGTGGCTCCTTCTCATAAAACTCAATTGAAAACGAAGCCTCGTGCGTCACAAACCCAAGAGTTTATCCAACACACACACACACACATGCAGACAATACGCCTATCTTTGGATCAGATTAACTTGGAGAGCAGCGCCGAACATCAGATCCTGGATTTCCACGGGAGGAGAGCGCCCCCTGCTGGCCCGTTTCCACTCGCGTCTCGACTCCGTGTGCACCAATGCACACGTGTGACGTTGTGGCGGATCTGCTGTCATGGTCTCAGTCGCCCGAGAGCAAAACATTTGTTTGGCTTTATGCGATTTGCAGCGGAGAAAAGGCTGAAGAACAGTTTTATGGAGCCTCTCACTCGTTCAGATTTGTGCAGCATAACATAAC
This sequence comes from Blennius ocellaris, assembly GCF_963422515.1. NCBI lineage: Eukaryota > Metazoa > Chordata > Actinopteri > Blenniiformes > Blenniidae > Blennius > Blennius ocellaris. The sequence goes on from NC_137655.1 coordinate 4,973,182, forward strand.
CCAAGATACAGGAAATACTATGCATGTCATGAGTTTTTAATAATTATGCTTTTTGACCATTTCACTGCAATTTGCACCAAAAAGTTTAATTAAAGTAATTAGAATTGGCTCCATGTTCTCATGTTGAGATTGTTACGGTAACATTTTCTGTAAAATTACTGCAATAGTTGTTGTTGGTGTTTTTGTGTGAAAACAGGTATTTACATAACATATCCCCCGCACAACAACAAAGACAAACTTTCAGTATAAAGGTTATTATGGCACCATTTTTACCGGTCCGGGTCACTCAGGATGAAGTTGGTCTGAATGTGGCAACAAAATGTGTTTGACACGTTTGTTTTATTCAATTTTAATTGATTATATCCCAACGTTATCGTAACACGCTTTTCATTTCCCACAAGAGCCACTCTTTGGCACCGACTAGTGGCAGACGGCTGCATAACAATTGCACAGAAATGACTAAATATATATGTTGTGCAGACCTTGTTCAGTTTGTCCAGCCGACCACTAATTAAACCACATCCTCAAATGCAGAAATGTCCTCCAGACAAGCTTGTGTTGTTGTTGTTATGACACTTGTGTTGTGTTGCATCCGTCTGTGTTTGTGCGTCCTTCCGCAGAGTAACACCGTCCTCCACCTGGACCTGGTGACCGGCGCCGTCAGGAGGCTGCTGCTCTCGCCGGGCGACGATCCGCCCAACACCCGAGCCTCCAACTGGTGGAGCAGCAAGGAGCAGCAGGTCTGAGCTTCCAGCCTCCATGGAGCTTTAAAGTCCTAGTGAAATGAAAATTCGACCTTCAAAACACTCTGGCTGTCGCTTCTAGGGACATTTTTTTATGCTAACTGGCCGAAGGGTAAAATGTTAAAAACACGGCAATCTGCGAGAAAATAGCCGATAAACGGCGGTGTTTTCACTGCTGGGCGGAGCTTCTGACAATAATGGAGTGACGTCACGAGTTGTGCACATGCCCAAGTTGTGTTTACATTATGGAGGATCAGAGTTTTGACCACGAAGAGGCTGAATTTAACGATATTTCATCATCATCATAATTTCAAACCCAGCGATTGATGAAGAAGACACAGAAGGTGGTTCTGCCATCGGTGACCCCGTCTGGAACATGTTTGAGGAAGCAGAAGACGCTTCGTCCTCCATTCGTCCTCGTCTCCTCGCCTCAGCAGCCGCCAGTTTTCACCTTTGAGGCTTTGAGGCGTCCTGACTTTTGGCAGAACGACCGGCTTCCTGGATCATGTCGAAGCGCTTTTCCCACTGCGCGAAATCACCGAAGATGAGTCCAGGTATTACTTGATCGTCTACTAGCCGCCCGAGCTAGCGGCTCCCGCTAGCTGCTAGCGGCGCGAGCTAATGGCTAGCCACTCCCGTCGCCTGTGCTCCTTTTCTCCTCTCTCGGGTCTCTTCCAGGCTCAATCGTTCGTCAAGGCTCATAAAACGCCGACTATAACTTCAAAACACTGTTAAAACTTGGATATTTAAGAGGGAAACAAGCCAATATAAACACAACAGATGGAGATCTGCACAACTCTTGACGTCACGCCCACGAAGAAGGATTTCCCCCGACTTCCTCGGCTGGAGATTCAAAATTCAAATAACTTTGTTATGTGACAACAGTGGTGGGGCAGAGTCGGAGAAACCTTACAAGTAGTCGCCCAACTATCGTTTTTTGCAAAGTAGTGTTTTACATTTCACTAGGACTTTAATTCACGCGTTTCTCAACTGACGGCTGGTTACGTTATCGTCCAGATGTTTTTGTTTGTGTTTTGTCCACAGGGAGTTCATAAAATGTGCCGCGAGTTCGCCCATAAAAACTGGCTCCTGTTCTATAAGGAGGATGGGTAAGCAGGGCGGAGAGAAGGAAGACGACTCTCCGACTCGCAGCCGTTCTTCAAGTCTTGACTGCCTGCGTCTGTCTGCAGCAACCAGCTGGAGGTGCTGGACGTGCTGGAGGGCCGGGTCCACGCCATCTCCCTCCCCATTAACCTCAAGTCGGTGTTTCTGGTGGCGGAGGATCGCTGGCTGCTGCTGGAGAGCAACACCAACAAGTGAGTGTCACGCCCCCTTCAGGCGAGAGGGGCGAGCGCTTTTGTTTTGGGTTTCGTCTTCGTCTTTTTTTTGTTTCTTTCCTTTTTTCAATGTGTTCTTTTCTTGTCCTATTTCCCTACTTTTTTTCCTTTTCTTTTGCTGTTTTGTAATTTTTCTTCTTTTTCTTTTTCAATTTTTTTCTTTTTCCATTTTTTTTCTTTCCTTGTCGAATTTCCTTCTTTTTTTTTCTTTATTTTATTTTATTTTACTGTTTTTTTTTTTTCTTTGTCTTTTCCTTTTTTTTCTTTTTGCTTTTATTTTCCCTTTTTTCTCTTTTCCTTTTCAATTTTTTTCTTTTTCCATTTTTTTCTTTTCTTGTCAAATTTCCTTCTTTTTTTCTTTCTTTTCTTTTCTTTTACTGATTTTTTCTTTTTTCTGTCTTTTCCTTTTTTCCTTTTTGTTTTTCTTTTCCCTTTTTTTCTCTTTTCTTTTTGTTTAAAAATGTTTTTTTCTTTCCTTTTTTTCCCCTCTTCTTGAAAACAAACCCGTTTTGTGTGTGTGCGTGTGTGTGTGTGTGCGTGTCTATATAGAAAGTTCCTGCTGACCAAGCCCATGCACATGGGTGCTGAGGACTCCGGAGTGTGTCAGCTTCACAGCATCAGCGAGGACTCAGTCAGCTCAGGTAGAAAAACACACGTCAACACATCAACACGGAGGTTGAAGCTCCTCTGTTCTTTACATCAGTCACACCTCTTTGCTTCTCTTCTATTTAATTACCTGATCATGATGCGAGTGGATCCAACAAGTCAAAATAAGGAGGACTATATGTATGGAGTTGTGAGTTTCAATAATAATAATAATAATAATAATAATGTCAGCGCTCAGGGGCCAATTTCAACTTTAGTAGGCATGGTCAGTATAATAGAGCCATGATAAGTTTTTAGCTTTTAAGTTTTTCTGTTGTTAAGCCACTGAGTAAATGTGATGGAAATGTCTGTCTTCACAAAAAACAAAACAAATATCACATACATCACAATTTCTAATGAAACCTTTGTTGCAAAATACAGTGAAATTTCCACAAAACTGTTTTATGATAGGTCTGTCTCTGATCTTACCCTGACAGTAGATGAGATGCAATACATTTCCCACCATTCAATTCTAAATATTTTATTTAAAAAAAAAACATTCTAAAGAGCATGGGCCAGAATGGATTTTTCCACTTACCCATAATCTGGAGAGATTAAATAGCAGCCTGAAGAACAGATGACACAGTTCTATTCTTGTATTCTTGTATAAGTAATTATAATTACGCCCTGTAGCTTTTTTAATTATGTTTTTTTTATTTTTTTTGTTGCTCTGTCAGTTAAATAAAGTGGCACTTGAGGTTTTTCTGTGCCTCTATAGCAGCATTCTGTTGTCATGCAGTGCCATCTAGTGGCCACAGATTGTATGTCCGCAAAAACAAACAGAACAAATAGTTATTTTTCCCCAAAAAACCTTCAGAAATTACAGGATTTATTTTTAGCATTAGCCCTTCACGCTGTCTCTTTCTCTCCATTCGCTCCGTCTCAGCTGACGCCTCCGTACCCAGCATGCTCTCCTGCGAGCAGCTGCCCAACGAGAACCTGAGCGCCGCCCTGGACCAGAAGATCGTGTCCCCGAACCGCGTCCTGGCCGACACTTCCAGTTTCGCCCGGATCGTGGTGGGCTTCCCAGACCTCATGGTGAGATCCGGCCGGGACGTCTTAACATCCTTTCTTATCGTCTCCCATCGCTTCCAAAGCAAATTCTACAACGTGGGACACATTTACGTCACCGTTTGGTCTCGGAATTGACTTTTGTTAAATAAATCTTCCAAGCATGGTTACTTTATTTTGTTAAACAATAATAAATAATCTGCTCAGGATCAAAGCCATTTTTTGTTTTTTTTTATTGTGAGCGTCTGCCTGTTATTCCCCGCCCACTTTACCTCCCGTCAACCAATCACGTCACATCCCTCTGAGGCCCTGTGTTACAAAACAAGATTTCAATTGAAAACTTGTCGTTTTTTTTTGCGTTTCCATTTCAGAAAAGCTTTGCAGTTACACGGCCACGTTCAGAAAATTATGCAGTTAGTATGTTTTGTGAAACCGCACACTGATTTCTGTCTTGATTTGATGTCCTGAGTGACGTGGAGTCAAGATGAGCGCTGATCTTTAACCTTTCCTCTTTTTACAGGGTTATCTATCTATCTATCTATCTATCTATCTATCTATCTATCTGTCTCTCTGGAATGTTCTAATTTCCTTCATGTGCTTACTCAGCAGGAATCAGGGATCATGATCAGCCCCTCAAGCACATTTGAAGTCTTAAAATTGTTATTTTTTTATTCTCAGTTATTTTAATATATTTCATTTGAAAGTATTTGGTCTTTTCTGTGAGGATTTATTCCATAAAAAGACCAATTATAATGATAAAAGAGGCATGGCATGTTTTTTTTTTTTTTTGTGTCTAATCTGGATTACTCTTCCCGATCAGTCGCCCAACGAGGTGTACAGCTTCTCCAGGCCGCTGGACCTCGCGGAGATGAAGGGCGGCGAGGGCGGGGCTCACACCTTCTTCAGGGGGGGTCACCGGTCCAGCGCGGCCAAGCGGGAGAACTGCGTCAGCCTGCTCTCGGCCAATCAGGTGGTCCGAGCTCTCCCGCCCAGCAAGGTGCCCCTGAAGGAGGTCTACCCCAAAGGTCAGAGGTCACTCAGCTCACAGGTCACGTGTGTCGTTTGGGTTCTAATCTGCACGTTTTTTTTCTCCCCTCCGCTGAAGACGTGACGCCTCCGATGACGGCGGCGTACCTGGAGGTGACGGATCTGAACTCCAAAAAAGTGAAATACATTCCTGTACCAAGGTAAACGGCTCGTTTACGAGACATTAATTAGACACTGTTGGCCTTATATTGGAAGAGTTGAGGTTTAAACGTTAGAGTTTTGTCTCTCTCTCTTTCCTCTTCTTTCATCTTTAATTGTAATTAATTTTCATATAATTTTCCTCATCAGTGCTTTGTAAATAGTTCCTATTTTGTGTAAAAATGAAACAAATCTGAGCCTCTTTTGTCTCTATTTATGTATAAAATGCTGAAATTCAGATGAAACGTTAACGTCGAGGTGGTTAAAAGCTCATGTTAATGTCTCTCATCTTTGGGTGTCCCTCTGCAGGTCCACGTCGGTGTCGCCATACACCAGCTGGCTGTCCCGGGTGTCGGAGACCGACGTGGTGCTGGCCGCTCTGGGCTCCGGAGGCGTGGTGACGGTGGACATGGGCGGCTACGTCCGGCTCTGGGAGACGGGGCTGGACAGCCTGCAGCGGTCTCTGATGGAGTGGAGGAACATGATCGGGACGGAGGACGGCCGGCCAGTACAGGTAAACATGTCTCACCTTCGTCTTCATGGAGAAGACCTGCCATACCTGCTAACAATGTCATTATTTTGGCCATTTTATTGTGGAATAAAACCGGTAAAACAACAAGTTATTAAACTCTCACATTGTTAAGTAATTGGAACAGTGTTTAAGTAACATTAAAAATGCTTTGAAAGTGTAAAAATTGCATCATCCATCCATCCATCATCTTCTAACACAACAAAAGTCCATATTAATGATAGAAGCTGTTTAACAGGTCGGAATCCAACAGTTCTGATGTTTTTTCCATCATGAGACACACAGACTTAATTTATATGAGAGTTCCAGTTATTTATGTTTTTCCATTACTGTCAGCCTGCAGTTCCTCTCTGTACCACTGGAGGGCGCCGCAGCTTTAGAAATAACCCCTTGAACCTGCTTTCAGCTGCTTGTCCTCAGCTTCCCCTCTCTGTTCGTCTCACTGTGGCTGCTGGCCGGGTGTTTGACTCCAGCTGTGTGTGTGTGTGTGTGTGTGTGTGTGTGTGTGTGTGTGTGTGTGTGTGTGTGTGTGTGTGTGTGTGTGTGTGTGTGTGTGTGTGTGTGTGTGTGTGTGTGTGTGTGTGTGTGTGTGTGTGTGTGTGTGTGTGTGTGTGTGTGTGTGTGTGTGTGTGTGTGTGTGTGTGTGTGTGTGTGTGTGTGTGTGAATGAGCGGGCTTTGTGCTGATGATGTAACAGCGCTGACCTGCGGCGGGGGTGGGGTCAGAACATTTCGGACCCCAGCACTGAGGAGGCTTTGTCGAGGCGCCCGCATGTACAGAATTCTTGACATTCAGCAGTGTATCTGCTCATCTCTCGGAGAAAGAGAGAGAGAGAGAGAGAGAGAGAGAGAGACGAGTGCTTGTGACATCAGCAATCAGCCAGAACATTATGACCCCCTCTGAAGGTGCACTGTGCGGTCTGAAGGTCTGTGCGGTAGAGCCTATAGGGATTTTTCATTGTGTTCCTAAAAGCATCGCGAGACCTTGCCTGTTATACGTCAGGCTTCATTATCCCCGTGACAGAAGCTCTCAGGGAATACACTTTACATTGAATATAGTGTGTACATCAAGGCTGTCAAACACATTTCGGTTCAGCCCAATTGTTGAGTTGACCCGACCAGTGGAATAGTGCCAGAATATCCTTTAAAAATAGACATATCATCCAGCTTTGCAACACTTTCACACGGGTCTCGCTGATCCAAAAACATTGTTTTCAAAGTTTCTCGCCCCAAATGCAGTTTTTCCTTGATTTTCCCTCCATTAGAATATTGGATCATAGGAGCTGCATTCAGAATCTGCTGTGTCTGTGTGAGCTGGACTGGCTCCGCCCACACATGCCCATCTTGGGAAGAGGAGGAAGTACTTCCTCTCGTGGCGCCATGTGCCAGAGCAGAGCGGCCTGATTGTGGGAGGAGTCAAAGGGGGAGGGGCCTACCTTGATTGAGATTGGCTAAACCCCCTGATGACACTATATAGGGTTTGATTTCTGATTGGCTGGTTGGAGCAACACACTTTTTAAAAACTGAAACAAACCAGGGTGAAAGAGATGACACACTTTCTTCACTCCTGGGGCGTCGTTCCAGGTACGAGGATGCATCTTACTATTGGAAAACCATTAGAAAGTGAATTTTTATGCAATACGACCCCTTCAAATTTAATCTTTTTAAGTACTTCATTGAGTATATGTGATGTAAATGTATATATTTTCACAAAAAGAAAACAATTAGCTACTGCCAAAAGCGAAAGCTTCTGGTGCAAATTACAGTTAAATGTCGCCCAAAATAACCCGTCACATGATGCGTGTTTCTCAAGCATTCCTCCATACACGTTACAAACACATGATTTGGACCAGTGTTTTTCAACCTTTTTGAGCCAAGGCACACGTTTTTCTTTGGAAAAATTTGAGGCACACCACCACCACCACCCGAAAATGTTAAAATTAAAAATTCCGTAGCCTATATTAATAATATAAAGTCATTCTCATCAAAGTTTTATGAACAGGAATCATCTTTTTTTTATTGTGACTCCCTCAGTGTGAAACCTGGACCTGATGGATGAAGAACTGAGATCCTGGTTCACATGCTTCCTTTTCAAAAACTTCTCCATCACCGTCACTGACACAGTACTTTGATACAAGATGGCAGCAGCCGCAGGTGGTGGTGATTAACCAGACTGACGTCTGTCAGTTTCGATTTCACCGGCAAAGTTCTGTGCTGCCATCTATTGGCGAAGAGTATTTATACATGATTACTCTTCAGCACACTGCTCTCACAGCTGACAGCGGCTGTGAGAGCAAATGTTTTTTTAGAAAAAAAATGTGAAATTGGATAATTTCCCACGGCACACGTGACTAGATCTCGCGGAAACACCAGCATGCCGCGGCACCGTGGTTGAAAAACGCTGATTTAGGCCATCGGTTCGACTGTGACATCCTTTCGTTTCCTCACACCTGCGACCCCCCCCGGCCCAGATTCCTCCGTGGTTGTCGTCTTCTTTGATGCGGCACCTCCGAGTCCACGGCAGGTCGCAACTCGGACAGACTCTCCCTGTGCTCTCTGTTGGATCCGCGCAAACAAACGGTAGCTCGACTGTATTTAAACAAACGGCGTCCTGAAGCGGCTCTCTGTGTAGCCGCCGCCTCGACAGCGTTGTTTACCCTCGTCGCCGCCGTACGAGCTCGCACATGTAGAATACATGCCAAATACCTGGTTTTTATGACCCGGTTAAAGAGCGGAAGGTCAGATTCAGAACAGAATGCATTTAATGGTGGAGTATGGTTTATATTTTCTCTAAAACTTTTTTTTTTCTTAAAAACTGCAAAAAGTTGAAAGAGCTGGGTTGACGACAAGCTGGGTGACTCACTAATGTACAGTTGTGTCATCACTTACATTTTACATACTACACTTTTAAACAAAACTCTCTTTTGACTTGAGGAACTTGTGCAAGGACTAAAGCGCCATTTACACATTTTGAATTTCGAGTTTTGGGGTCCGTTTACATGGCGACGGTGCACATTTTTGAAAATGGCTAAACTCAGTCTCAACTCAGTGGAAATCGCCACGTTTCTGAAAAGCTGCGACTGCACATGTGCACTGAGGCTGTACTAAATAATTCTTGTGGCCTGGCGTGCTTATTACGCCATTTTCAGCATTTCTGCCATTTCTGTGTAAATATAAATTGTTTTCAGAACGTTGTCATCTAAACAACATTTTCAGAAACATAAACCACAATGCGTTTTTGGAAACTCTGTCATGTAGCCTAATTCTTGCTTCATGCTGCATTTCTATATTAACATTTTCAGATAATAAACTACAATTTAGTATGAGTTTTAGGTACAATATGTCAATAGTTTTCTATTCGAAACTAGAAATGTAGACGTGTTTATTGTCACTGTTCAAACAGTTAAATTGAACTTTTTGTCTAACAGTGGATCAATTATTACGGGTGATATCAGCGCCGTTTCCAGATGGTTACATTCACTTTTAATTCCTTGTGCTTTCTGTGCAATCAAACCGAATTACTCACACGTGCACAGGTAAAAAAGCATGCAGACTCCAGTCGTGTGCTCGTATTCCTGGAAAGCTGCACAATAGGGCGACGTGTCCATCGGGGAGTTTGCGTGCGGATGTGCGTGACTCGGCCGCGGTAAATAGTTCCTAAGAGCCGTTCGGCCTCAGGCTGGGATTGTTCCGTCACAGATCTGTTGAGTTCCTCTCTATGGAAGACGTCAGTCATCGTCTTCTTTAGGCTTCACATCCAACCGCGGTCGCAGCAGTTGGCTCACTCATCCTGACACTTAATTGTAGATTGCGGTTGTTTTTATTTCTGTGTCAGTGTCTCTTTTACCGCTGCGATTGGCCTCCCGCCACTCATTTCCCCCCTCCCCTGCCCCACTGGAGCTTATCAGCCCCCATGACATGTGCACGTACAAACACGTTTTCTGCTTCTGGGTTCAGATTTTGTGTGCAGTCGTGCCAGAAGGCTCGCACAAAGAGAAACAGCAGTGTACAGTCACTGTCCCGTTTATCATGAGATCAGATGCGACCTTTCAGCTCTTATTCTTATTTTTCTTGCAAAGGATTTTTAAGGAGTTCCAAAAAAATAAGAAGTGCAGAAAGTTACATGAGAAAAGTGTCTTTAAGCATGGAATTATATCGCAGGGTGCAATTTGTAATGAGTGCAGAAGGAGAGATCATCTCTATAGAGAAGGGGATGCAAGTAAATTAGACAACAAGAGAAAATATAAAACTCCTACAAATGATTCGTTAACTTTTTGTGGATTACAGTGACTTCCTACAGCTTTTACTTTCATTTACCTCTCATTAATACCAGATATCATTTAATAAACATATAAATCTCTTGACAATGAAAAATACAGAAGCTCTGTAATGCTACCAAAATGTACTACCGTATGTTCTATGTCTCAAGGTAGAAAAAAAGACGCATGGAATATAAAACATAAACTAGATTCATGTATAATCTGCATAAAAGTGGAAGTTAATGACTGATTCCTCTTGGTCTTCCATACAAAAAGCATATCTAATGTAAAACGTATGGGTCCTAACACAGAACCCTGTGGAACTCCATGATTTCCTTTTTATTGTGAGCTGAAGAGTTGAACATTCAAAAAGTGGAATCTGTCTGGTAATTCTCATTAAACTACTTCTAACATGAGATTGTAAAGTGACTTCAGCTTTCCGGCGATAGCGCCGACACGCAGACGTCTGTTTTAAACCCGATGACACTCAATCATGTTTTACACTCAGAAATGCTCCAAAGCTTTCATGCACAGGCTTGAATTTATGCTGACATACACTTGCATGTACCCAAGTTCACACAGGAACGTAATATGTACTCAACGGCGTCAGCACTCTCACACACACACGCACGTTGGCATCACGCCTAAATCTTTTCCTGTCTTTCTGAATAGTGAATGAGAAATTTATGAGGCTATTAATGCTACAAGAAGAGGCGACGACTGCAGGAGGGGAGACGGAGGAGGACACGTTGGGTGAAGAGGAGGGAGAGTTGAAGGCATTCATTGCCACACTCATAAAAATTACATTTTCCCCACTGCGCCGCCTGTTCACGCTCCCTTCTTCTTCCTGTTTCACCCTTCACTCTTTCCATTTCTCGACCTCAGAAGTCACAGCGTCGCCGTTTGCTTACTGCGACCGGTGGCAACTGCTTCATAGCAACGGCAACATCCTGGGTCGGCGTGGTATTTTCAGATTGTTTGCGATGCCGCACTTCATTTCTGCCGCGTTGCTTAAACCCAACAGAATGTGTTCACAGGATGCCATGACGCCAGAATTATTTATATTTAGCCGATCACAGCATGGAACACTTCCCTTTTTATAATGTGGGTTTTCTCGGCGGATTCTTGCAGAGTCGAGAAGAACAACGGACTGTAGGGTTCCCACATGTTCTCGAATTAATGACAGATATTGTGATTCTGACTCATTCTGGAATTCCCGCAGGCTTCAGAATGTTCACACTGTAGAACTCTCGCCATCTCGTAAGCATGTGTGAAAGAACTTCCACCGTTGAACTGGCTTCATTTAATAAATGAATAAACATTAACAGGACACTTGGAGAGTCTGGGAAGTCAACATGCTCCCGCTGGGATGCAGAAATGCGACATATGCAAACGAGTCGCCAATCCTTTTGGCCGTACTGCTTGAAATGACTCATGCTGCTTTCACCACCCGAGTGTGGTGGAAACTGAACCGGCCCCCGAAAGCCTCCTCGGAGCCCAAAATGGGCACGCGTCGTTAAAGCCGTCAAAGCCGTCAAAGTCACTCAACAATTTTCTTTTCCCCAAATGTGGAGCATTAGTCACCCTCCTTACTGGTTTTTGACGGAGTCTATTACCGGTACGAAGACACATTCGCGAGTTCTGCTGTCACCAGAGAGACGGGTCGTTTCTATTACCAGCATGATGACAGGGACAAATTACTGAAATGGGCAGAAGTGCAGGAAATGGGTGTTTCGGCGAGCTGCCCCGTTTGATGGACAGATTCTACAGAGACGTATGGAAACAAAAACAAACGAGAGAGCGAGGCAAGGATGTGCAGTCGACACATGCGGTTGCCGCTCATCGGCTCCTTCTGCAGCTGACATGCGGTGAGTTGATTACCATCAGGCGATCACAATCGCACCCATAAACACCCGGAGTGATATGTCTGCCCGGCACAGCTAAGCTCTTTGATGTGGCGTTCCCGTGCATCAGGTGCTCACCCTCATTTCCCGACACGGGACGCCGGCATGCGCGCGGAAAAGCTCGAATTCTGTTCGCTGTATGTGGCGTGTGACTCATGCAGGGACACGTATGCGTCGGCGTGTAATCGGAGAACGACAGTCACACGGCGGGAGGTGAAGACCCTTTGCCTCACGGCAGCGCTATGGCATCGGCGGTCTCTCGTGTTACCGCGGTTAGTAACCGGTTCACTTTCTAGAATGTCAACATCCAAGCATGAAGGGGTCACATCATCCAGCCTTTCAACACTTTCACATGGTTTCGTTAGTCCAGAAACATTGAATTCTAAGTTTATTCCCCCAAATCCAGTTTTTTTCTTGATTTCCCTCCATTTGAATATTGGATCATAGGAGCTCCATTCAGAATCTGCTGTGTCTGTGTGAGCTGGCCTGGCTCCGCCCACACACGGCCATTTATGGGAAGAGCAGGAAGTACTTCGTCTCGTGGTGCCATGTGCCAGAGCAGAGCTACCTAATTGTGCTTGGAGGAAGGAATGTGAGGATCCTCTGTACGAGAATAACTTTTTGCTCTTCTAACCCTATTTTGGAATCCGCATCTCGCCCACACCTGTCAAATCCCAACCTCCCCAGCAGTGCTCCTGTTTGAGCTCCTTCCCACAACGAGGTATTATCTTGTTATCATAATCTGACGTGGCGTATATCAGACTGACCCTCCTAATCGGAGCTAAATATAGGGAGCCGTGCTGACGCGGCAGCTGGGCGTAGGCTCCAGAGCGGATCCCGGGCGCGAGTGTCCGTTTGAGGTGTGGACTGTGGGGTCAGCGGAGGGCAGGGCGGGGGGCCCTTCTGGGCCTTCAACTGCCGGCTCTGCCAAAGATAAGCCTCTTGTTTACCCGCTCAGCCCCTTAAAAGTGACAAATCCAGGAGATAATAAGCTGCGCGCACTCTACGCCAGAGTTTACAAGCGAGCCTCGTCCCCCCACAGATACCATTCAGATTCCTGCAGTATGTAAGAATGCAGCCGAGCCACAGGGGATGCACTTAGTCTCCCACTGAACTACCCTCTTTCTCCGTCCTTCCTTCATGCGGGCCAGAGTCTGGCCGGCTGCCCTGCCTCACTGCCAGAGCCAGGAGGCTGATTTTGGCTCTCGCGGTGCAGTTGAGATTGGTCTACAAAGTGCAAAGCGTTAACCTCTGTGTCGCCCTCCTGCAGGGAAAGACAGAGCAGCTTCTGTCCCCCAACGTATAAACTGCTTTCACTGGTGGGGAATTGCAATGGAGCGATTTTCAGCAAGTGTTAGAAGTTTCATAACTTTCCTTCTTTTTCTCACGTTTCATGAAGCTCATTCCATTGCTTCATTGGTGAATATGACGGATCACGTGAATTCAGACGGCTCAAGCGTCTGTTGGACGTTTATTCAAAATCCAAAGAGTGAAATTCTGCACTCCTTCCATCGGTGTTCGACATCTTCTCCTCCTAGATCACCATCCAGAGGGACAGCGGCCTGGACGTCAGCGCGCCAAAACACGGCAAGATCGACGCCAACAACGCTCCTCACGTCGGGGGAAACCAGTGGGCCGGAGGCACAGGTAACACCCGTCTGTTACATCCAGACGTTGCTGGACATTTTCCTTCAAAATCAACACTATAAAAGTGTCAGAAGAACATTTTGCGTGACGTTAACAATCTCAGCTCGCGTACAGAACTCCGCCTCAGTTAACGCCGCGGCGTCTCCTCCCTCCCCAGGCGGCAGAGACACGGCGGGGCTGGGGGGCAAAGGGGGCCCCTACCGCCTGGACGCGGGGCACAAGGTCTACCAGATCTCCCAGGCCGAGAAAGACGCCGTCCCCGAAGAGGTCCGCCAAGCGGCCCGCGAAATGGGCGAGAAGGCCTTCAAGGAGAGGTACGGCCCACCGTGTCGGAGCGTGCAGATGTGTAATGTGGAACAGGTGTGGGGGGGGGGGGACACCTGCGGGGGGGGGGGCTCGGCCCCCCAGGTACGGCGCTCCGTTCTGGGGGGCCGACGGCGGACCCCAGGACGGAGGCTTCCCATAGCGTCAGATACGACGTGTGAGTTCATACATTCGGTGAAGAGCGTAGGGTCGAGAGGGCGTCCCTTTCAACAGCTCCGGCATGAAGGCCGTCTCTGTTCATCCTCTCTCTCTCTCTGTCTTCAATACCACCCTCCCCCCCTCCCCCCCTCCCCCTTCCTCTCCCGCATGACCCCGCTCGCACACTGGCTGCTTTCACACCGAGAGGCCCGACCGCTCCGACGCTCGCTTGTTTCTTTAAATCCCCCGTCTTCTGCCTGTCCGTCACCGTCGCAGGCTCTTGCAGCTACACGCCCGTCCTTCTCTATTCCAAGTAAATGTCACCGCAGCAGCAGGTGAGCTCAGACAGAAAACAAAAAAAAGCCCCCTCCCGTCTTTTTCCACCTCATGTACGCACACCGAACCGTCCCCTGTTGACTTAGCTTCGGATTGAGCATCAATCAAAGCCTATGCGTGAAATATCCGTGAAGCCTGCGCACATTCAGACACACGGATATAATATATCAGTCTGTGTCTTAAAGGGGTCATATTACGCAGAATTCACTTTCTAAAAGGTTTTCCAACAGTAAAAATTGTCCCCATACCTGGAATGACGCCCCAGAAGTGGCTGGTTTCAGTTTTTTAAAAAGTGTGTTGCTCCAACCAGCCAATCAGAAATCAAACCCTTTATAGTGTCATCAGGGGGTTTAGCCAATCCCAATCAAGGTTGGCTCCTCCCCTTTGACTCCTCCCACAATTAGGCAACTCTGCTCTGGCACATGGCACCACGAGAGGAAGGACTTCCTGCTCTTCCCAGGATGTGTGGGCGGAGCCAGTCCAGCTCACACAGACACAGCAGAGTCTCAATGCAGCTCCTATGATCCGATATTCAAATGTAGGAAAATCAAGAACAAACTGAATTTGGGACAATAAACTTTGATTACAATGTTTCTGGACCAATCAGACCATTTGAGTGTTGAAAAGGTGAATAATATCACCCCTTTAAGGCAAATCTGCTGCTGTTCACACAGTATTTGGAGGTTTGTTTTTCCATCCGTGGTTACATCTGTTCTCCGCAAGTGTGTGTCGGGTTCAGATTCTATAAAACTCTATTGAAAAATCTTTTGTCAACGTGAAAGCCAGGTAAAATGCAACTTTTCAAACACACTCAAACTGTGTCTCCATGGAAATTGATGACTTGGTAGTTTTATTTTAACAGTCACCATGATCACAATCCAACTTGGTCGTTTGTCCGCTAGAATGTCCACGTTATCCCATCGTTGATGTTTAGAGCTGATTGTTTCTCTGCTCCATGTGTTTGGTTTCATTATATAAACAAAGGACAGCGCCAACTAGTGGCCCAACATACTAGATACATTGTTTAAATGAATGTCATTATGGAAACACAAAATCCATGCGTTTTCACTTGAAACATTGTAAACGGCGCCTTAATGGAATATATTCTGATGTTTTCGTCAATATATCAAATAAATCTCATGGTTTCCATAATCTCCCAGCGAGTTTGTAGCTTTACACACAACTAAAGGAATAAAGGTCAATAAGGAATAAAGTTCAAAGGAATAAAGTTCAAAGACTTTCCTTATTTCATAGGAAAAAAACCACAAAGCTCCAGTAGAAATAAAGCTCTTGCTGTCGAATGTCAGTTTGAACGCATGTGAAGCCACTTAAAAACAATTCCAAAGTGTCTTTCTGTGTGACTGCTGGACGTGGGGCTTTTCTTTTGCGCGGTGCAGCGGGTCGCTGGGAGTGTCCGTCTCCACCCGCCGCCGCGCTCCTTTTGTTTTTGTGGTCGTCGTGTGTGAAGTTTCAGTGCGTCTCCACCTCGTCGAGCCCAGCGTGACTGCGGCTCTCGTTTAAGTCCACGTCCGGGAATGTCGAGGAAATAGCTTCTTCAGCCACTGAGACACACACACACACACACACACACACACAGGAATGTGTGCAGGAAGCTGCACCACGATGTGAATGCAGACAAACCAACAAACAGCCTCCTGTACATGTGCCGGTCACAAACAATACTGAATTATATTCTTGGGAAAAAAACAACAAAAAACACACTCCATCTAATCTTTTTTTCAATTTTTTATGTATATAAAAGGAGAATGCAATGATTTCGTAATCTCTCATAGGATCTATTTCATCCCCAATCCACACTTTTAATGAAAAGTATGAGCCGACTTGGAGGTAAATTTTTGTAAAACAGCTCAAGAAATGGCTGAAAATATATTAAAAAAAACAAAAAAACAGGAGAATTGTGCTAATTATTTGGTTAATTGGCGCCTCTGCAGTGATACGACTGGTCTGAACGGAGCATTTTGAAATGACAAAGCGTCTCAAATAAAATAAAGAAAAGAAGTTTCTCTTTCAGTGATGAAGGTCCAGTTTGCAGGTGAAAATGCAACTTTCTGAAAAATGGAGCTTCTCTGAAAAATGCTCTGAGTCCGCCTCTGTGGAAACTGGGAGTAAAGCAACTTTTTGAAAACACTACGACTCCATTTTTGTGAAAACACAATTGTTTGAAAACACTCCCAGTCTGCCTCAGTTGAAACGGGGCGAGGAAGCAACTTTTTGAAAACAGTTTAATTCTGTCTGTAGGAAAATGCAACGACAATTTGAAAACACTCTTGACACAACTTTTTGAAAACAAGCTGGCTCCAGCTCCTTGAAAACGCAACTTCTCTGTAGAAAAGTAACAATAATACAGTTTTACCTTCATTCATGCCTCAAGGCATCATAAAGTGAATATTTTTCAAAATAGTAAAAAAAAAAAAAAGAATCTCTGGACTTGGGGGGGGGGGGGGGGGGGAATTCAAAGAGGTTTAAAATTGTTCTTTTTGTTTGATGTTCAGATTCTTGTTGCAGATATCCAACTGGTAAAAGCTGTTTGGGAGTGTCTGTGTGTGTGTGTAGGCTTCATTTCTCCTGATTGCATGGCTGATGCCACTGAAATCTACACAACACACACACACACACACACACACACACACACACACACACACACACACACACACACACACACTCGCACAGATTAGTTACATGCAGCCCTCGTGGCGTCTATCTCATGTTGAGTTCTGCTCTGCTTGTCACCAAAAGTTTGAATCACCTGGCAGAGATTGTACCCAAGTCCCACTGCACGCACGCACACACACACACACACACACACACACACACACACACACACACACACACACACACACACACACACACACACACACACACACACACACACACACACCATACATTCCAAGTCTTATCTGTGTAATAGATACTGGAGTCCCTGCATGGTGGCATTACACAGCCACACACTCATCTCTTTTTGTTTGGGGGGGGGGGGGCTCGGACCACCTGTCTCGTCCACAGGTGTGTTTTGAAGGAAACACACACATCAGGTGACCCATATTCAACGACACTGACCCGTTTACATGAAAGTAATTCTCTATCTTCACTCTTATCTGTGCAATGTTGCCGAGGCTTTTTGATCTTAATCCACAGTTTTTCTTTTTTTCATCGAATAACATCGATTTTTTTTTTTTTTTAATACAAGCATCAATTCCTTCTCCTCTTATTTGTTTTTGAATCCCAGGTTGAAGGAGATCGACATGAGCGAGTACGACGCCGACACGTACGAGCGATTCTCCAACGCGGTGAGGCGGCAGGTCCAGTCGCTGCGCATCATCCTGGACAGTTTACAGGTCTGCACTGCTTCACGTGTCTCCTTCATCAATCGCCGTGTTCAAAGCCTGTTTTAGGAAATCAAACACGTAACTGCCTCAGCAGAGCAAATCCTAATACCGGTTGTATTCGGAGGGAGATTCTGAATGACGCAGTGACCAAACAATCGGCTGACCTTGCCCGACCCGGCCCACACACACACACGTGACGTTCGGACCGGAGACAGGGGGCGCTGTTGACCCGGGCCAAAACATCCGGGATGCCATATTGTCTCGGTTTCATTATTTTGTTTCCCACCTTCCTCCCTTTGTGTGAGCGCGTCCCGTTGTGCACGCGATGCGACGAGGGCGACGCAAGCGAGCGGCGGTGATTACAGAGAAGCTCCTCCGAGCCTCGTACTGTTATATACCCCCCCCCTATCCAGGTGTGTGTGTGTGTGTGTGTGTTTTCCATCCAGGTGTTTGCCACCCGGTCCTCAACGCTTGGGTATTGTTTGTGTTTGTACTTTTAGCCCGAGGCGTCTTTCTGACAGTGGAAATCATGGAGATTATGCCAATCCCACTCTGTGAAGTCACGTTATTTTTAACCATAGCTGAGGAGTGATTTAAGGAGTGTCTCTTTTACACACACACACACACACACACACACACACGCTCTCAGTGAACTTTGTTGTATTGTTTCCATCAACTCGGGTGTACTTGAATCTGTCAACAACCATCAACGTGCCAAATATGTAGTATTGTCTGGTGCGGCAGATCACCACACACAGTTCTTGTCTTTGTTATTAGTCTACCCCTTTGATCATTTGCTTTTATCTTTTCTGATTTATGTATATTCTTCATTATCTCTTTTATTTATTTTTATTTTGTTTTTTGTTTGTCATTTTCCATCTTTTTTCTATTTGTTTATTTGTTTTTGCTCTCTATGCTTACTTATACATTTTTGTTTTCTTGTTTTGTCTTTTGTTTATATATATGTTATATATTCAATATTGATTATAACTACTTTATGTCTGTCGTACATATTCGTTTACACATTTTTTCCCCTATTTGTTTAACTTTAATTCAACAGTGCTACAGAGGGCTGGGAGAGTGATCACACTTACTAATCACTCGTAGAAGTTTTTGTTCATTTTTCACACTTTTTAAAAAAAATTTAAATAAACTCAATCTCTTTGTATAAACTGCACCGTGCCAATTCGAGCTCTTATAACTTCTCTGTCATGAAAATGAGTCCCAAGAAGCTTGATAATTAACCACCAGACATATAAATGGTTTTAGTTTTTGTTAATCTTTAAGTGGATTTGATGGTTACATAAGTTGTTGGTTTTTTTTAAACTACAAAACACCATCATGTGTCCCAGATTGAGCTTAAAGCACTAGATATGGAGGTAATACTTTTACCTCCAATCGTTCTGTGCATCAGTAAACATTCTAACTCGTATATATCAGGTCATGTTGACTCTGCACGTCCTTTATCAGCTGACAGGCGACAACTGTGTCGGTGTTTATCGGCAAAGTGAAGCCAGGAGAGTCACGTCTCAGGTCGAACGCTCTTTGTTCTTGCGCGTGAGCTCACGTCATCTCTTATGTAAAAGAAATCCTCAAAGCTCCCGACACATTATCACCACTTCACCGTGAGCGTGAGACGCCAAGCGAGGAGGAGGAGGAGGAGGAGGAGGAGGAGGAGGAGGAGGAGGAGGAGGAGGAGGAGGAGGAGGAGGAGGAGGAGGAGGAGGAGGAGGAGGAGGAGGAGGAGGAGGAGGAGGAGGAGGAGGAGGAGGAGGAGGAGGAGGAGGAGGAGGAGGAGGAGGAGGAGGAGGAGGAGGAGGAGGAGGAGGAGGAGGAGGAGGAGGAGGAGGAGGAGGAGGAGGAGGAGGAGGAGGAGGAGGAGGAGGAGGAGGAGGAGGAGGAGGAGGAGGAGGAGGAGGAGGAGGAGGAGGAGGAGGAGGAGGAGGAGGAGGAGGAGGAGGAGGAGGAGGAGGAGGAGGAGGAGGAGGAGGAGGAGGAGGAGGAGGAGGAGGAGGAGGAGGAGGAGGAGGAGGAGGAGGAGGAGGAGGAGGAGGAGGAGGAGGAGGAGGAGGAGGAGGAGGAGGAGGAGGAGGAGGAGGAGGAGCCGCCGCCGCCGCCGCCGCCGAGTGTATGACTTCTTCTGTTCAGAGTCCCAACAGGTGGCAGAACGAGGGGAGAGTCCACACAAGCTTCACCTCGACTATTCACTGTGTAATAATAGAGACTATAGAGCATCTTCCTCTACGAACACCCACATTATACAGCGTCTTCTTCCTTTAACATCCAGATTATAGAGCATCTTCCTCTAACATTCAGATTCTAGAGCATCTTCCTCTAACATCCACATTGTAGAGCATCTTCCTCCTCTCACATCCAGATTATAGAGCATCTTCCTCCTCTCACATCCAGATTATAGAGCATCTTCTTCCTCTTACATCCAGATTATAGAGCATCTTCCGCTAACATCCAGATTATAGAGCATCTTCCTCCAACATCCAGATTATAGAGCATCTTCCTCTAACATCCAGATTATAGAGCATCTTCCTCCTCTGACATCCAGATTATAGAGCATCTTCCTCCTCTAACATTCAGATTATAGAACATCTAGACAGAACAGTTTAGAATTCGTCCCGATTACAATATTGGTCTCATTGTGAGACTCTCCATCTTAAAAGAAAGAACGATCCTTTGAACTTATTCAAA
Organism: Blennius ocellaris; assembly: GCF_963422515.1. Lineage (NCBI taxonomy): Eukaryota > Metazoa > Chordata > Actinopteri > Blenniiformes > Blenniidae > Blennius > Blennius ocellaris. The sequence goes on from NC_137655.1 coordinate 4,993,288, forward strand.
GCTACAAAAAGCCCCTGATATTCAGGAGCTTTTTCTAAACGTGTCATCCACTGTGTCTGCAGGCGAAAGGGAAGGAGCGTCAGTGGTTGAAGAACCAGGCGCTGGGCGAGTTGGACGACGCCAAGATCATCGACGGTCTAACCGGAGAGAAATCCATCTATAAGCGCAGAGGAGAGCTGGACCCAGAGGTGTGTGTGTGTGTGTGTGCGTGCGTGCGTGCGTGCGTGCGTGCGTGCGTGCGTGCGTGCGTGCGTGCGTGCGTGTGTGTGTGTGCGTGCGTGTGCGTATGCGTATTTTTCTGTCTGTACATATTTAAACTGCGCTTCAACCTTCCTTCAGCCACATCTCCAAAGACACACACACACACACACACACACACACAGTCCCACACATAATTCTGACCTTTATCTGTCAGTCTGTGGATTCCTGTGGTGTGTGTGAGATTATTATTACACCCTGTGTTTGTGCTCGGCTCACACATGGTTCCTCGTTGTGAACACCCCCTCACACACACACACACACACACACACACACCGCAGAGATAGTTCCCACACTAATCATGCAGACACATACCAACCACAATGTGCATGCCATGTTTTTTCTAACTCTTTTAGCTCCAAGTGTTGCATACTTTCGGTCGCAATTGAATAATGACACCTGGTTGTGAAATCCTGGCCGAGCGTTATTCTCTGGACCGCTCACGGGAATCGGCGAAATGCAGTTCGCCAATAAGCCCGCGGTGTTTGCGTTTGACCCTCCCCCGCCGCCGTCTCTCCCGCGTTGAATGTCGTGTGTCTTGCCGACGCGTCCTCAGCTGGGGAGTCCGCAGCAGAAGCCGAAGCGCCTGCGGCTGCTGGCCGACGTGTCGGGCAGCATGTACCGCTTCAACGGCGTGGACGGCCGGCTGGAGCGCTCCATGGAGGCCGTGTGCATGGTGATGGAGGCGCTGGAGAGCTACGAGCACAAGTTCAAGGTGAGAACGTTGGCGCCGCCCATCGGCTCCTGTCCCCGCCCCCTCCTCCTCCAACGGGACCCCCCCGCGGTGGATATCCATCTTCTATCTGGTTTAGACATTGTAACGTTGTCCCACTCTGATTCCACCGTTCAAAAAGCTCCGGGGGTAAAAAAAAAATTTGAAGTGGGCGGTGAGCAGAATGCAGGGAAACCGCGAGGGGGACGAGAAAGTGAGAGTGTGTGTGCTGAAAAGTTGACGCGAGACAGACTTCCTGGCCTCGACCTCTTGCACACACACACACACACACACACACACACACACAAATCTCCACGATGTCCTCATGAGGTCTTCAGTTTTTGTCCCTCGGGGTCAGTGTGCGGTCACGTCCCCACAAGGTCATATGGACAAACACACGCGCATGTCGGCGTGTCACGTCACATGTCAGCCTTTGACTTCTCCCTTTGCATAACTCTCCTTACATAATAAGACATCTGATAGCGTCTCGGAGTCCTTCCTTGTGTACACAACACCCCCCCTCCCACACACACAGGCCTAATTCGTGTGTGTGTGTGTGTTTATGTGTAATACAGGTCACTTTTCTTATGAAAGTGATGCATTAATAGGACAAATTTGCCATTGTATACAAAAATTTTTTTTTTTAATCGCCCTAATTCAAAATAGATATGCATTAAATAAGATTAAAAATCTAAATACGACTTGTTGCTGTGTGTGTTTTTGAGAATCGAATTACTCTAGAGAACAAAAACTCCCCCAACAACACGGTTCCTACCCAGCAACTGCAATGTGAGTGGACTCGCATGCCTCCGCCTCACGCATCATTACCACCGCCGCCTTTATTAGAAGGAGCCTGTAACAAGTGTAATACCTGCGTCCCGTCCTGGAATAGCCGACCCGGCCTTATGTAAGCCGGCCGTGAGGGATGGCGTGCGGGGGGGGGGGGGGAGGCATGTGGACCGGCCGGCGGGGCGAACATACAGTCGCAGTGACGGCGGCTTTGTCTCAGTTACCACCTGAAATCACGCCTCGGTCTTCACACGCCATGTCAGGGGCTATTCTGACTCCTGGGGCCGTATGTCACTATGTGATGTGCCGGTTGCGCAACAGTTAATGTGTCTCCACATGTAAGTTGCGGGCTGGAAGAATGTTTTTTTTTAGATTTAGCAACTATGTCGACTCGATGTTGAATTACGGCGGCGCCACCGAGACTTTTTTTTTCATGTTTGACAGGAATATGACGTCATAGCAGTCATACATCGAAGGTCAGAGTCGCTCTGACGTTGTGCGAGCTCCATTTTATTGCATATTTAAATTAGTTTGTCCCATTTTCACTGTAACTCCACAACAACTGCAAGGACTTCGTCTACAACGGAAATATGAATTGATCTTTTGTCCTAGTCGTAGTCTTGGACAGCTGCAGACACCGAAACCTCATATTTTTCAAAAAAATATCCCAGGAAAGTCGAGAGAAACAAGTCGGATTTCTGTCGTCAAGGTTACTTTAATTGTTTCCCCATTTTCAAGCATCGACTGGTGACAGTTGTAGGTCGAAAGCTTTTTTTTTTTTTTTTTACAATTTGTCCATCAGACAAAGGTTGATCGGCATGGGAAGCTATAACCAGAAGACTGTAATTCAATTATTAATATATATTTTAATTTCAATGTTCTCTTTTCCGCAGTACGACATCGTGGGACACTCGGGCGACGGCTACGACATCGAGCTCGTCACCGTGAACAAAGTCCCGAAAAATAACAAGCAGAGACTCAAAGTCCTCAAGGTACAGATCCAAGACCAGTGGATTCCTCATATATATATTTATATCTATCTATATATATATATAATATATAATCTACTTCACATTCACATCCAAGTAATATGAACACTGCATGGAAATTGTGATTTTTTGCAGTTAATCAGTCTCTTGTGCAATGTTTATTAAATATGTTAAAGTTATGCTAAGTGTGTAGTTAGCATGCCGGGCCACTAGTTGGTGCTGTTGTGGAGGTTTTGTAATGAAACCGCACAGTAACAGACATTAAGAATGGGGGTACACTGATGATCTTATTGCTATCATGTTTCCTGGAGCATTTAAAAAAAAAAAAAAAAAAGTTTCTTTTTCCCGCGGCACCGTCGTCGCGCCCCGGCAGACGATGCACGCCCACGCCCAGTTCTGCATGAGCGGCGACTTCACCCTGGAGGGGACGGAGGCCAGCATCCAGGAGCTGGCTCGGGAGGAGGCCGACGAGCACTTCGTGGTGGTGCTGAGCGACGCCAACCTGGAGCGCTACGGCATCCGGCCGGAGCGATTCGCCCGGGCGCTGACCTCCGACCCGCAGGTCAACGCCTTCGCCATCTTCATCGGCTCCCTCGGCGACCAGGCCGAACGGTGAGGACGCAGGGGGCGTGGGTTTCTTGCTTAAAGGAAGATTTTTTAAGTGGGTCATATCATGCAAAGTTCACTTTAAAAAGGTTTTTTCCAACGGTCCCTGTGACTCCTCTCAAAATCCGCCAGCTCTGCTCTGGCACATGGCACCACGAGGGGAAGTACTTCCTCCTCTTCCCAAGTTGGGCATGTGTGGGCGGAGCCAGTCCAGTTTGCACAGACACAGCAGATCCTGAATGTAGCTCCTATCATCTAATATTCAAATGGAGGAAAATCAAAGGAAAAGCAATAAACTTTGAACACAGTGTTTTTGGACCAATGAGACAAATGAAAAAGTGTTGAAAAGTTGGATAATGTGACCCCTTTTAAATAACTTACACATATCAGCCATAACATTATAACCACCTGTGTGATATTGTGTAAGTTTGAATTCTGCTGCCAAAACGGCTCCAATCTGCTTCAATGAGCCAGTTTCTTCATGTCCCAATGTCACTTTTTCCACTTTCTCTTCCTCGGAGCAAGAGCTGCGAGTTTGGAGATAATCGGATTTTCTCAAACTCACTTTAATCCTTTAAATCTGCCCATTTTCCTGCTTCTAAAATCACATTTGCGGACAAAATAGTCACTTGCTCCTTTGATAGTTCCATCCGTTACCAGATCCCATGATGAAGACATAATGAATGTTATTTACTGTCAGTCGTCATAATGTGACCGGCTGATTGGTGTATGTAGTAAAGTAGTTGTCAAGACAATCTTAGGTATTCCGTAGAAAATAGCCCCGAATGTTAGTCAGTCATCCAAAACCAATAAAGAGCAACTCGACTTCATCGTCCACTTCAGAAAATGTTGTGAATCTTCATTGTTCCTGCTTCCAGCTCGACCTCAGATTAAACCCTGAACCTGAACAGGGCCTCCGCTCCTCTTCCTCCTCTTCCTCCTCTTCCTCCTCTTCCTCCTCTTCCTCCTCTTCCTCCTTTCAGCCCTGCCCCTCATTGCCATTCCGGCCGAGCCTCTTACTGTAGCTGCTGGCCGCCATCCTGCCGGCGGGCCTCAGCCGGGAGCTGCAGGAACCTCGGAATGACAATGAGACAAGAAAAAGTGGGGGAAGGAGCTGAAAGAGTGAAAGCAAAAAACTCAAAGAGGCCGAAAAGATGAAAGTCTTTAACTCCAGGTCGTTAGTTAAAGATGCCGGAGCACAGAGGGGCTTCCGTCCGAGGCCGTGTTTACGAAAATTGAGCTTTTTGAAAACGCTCCGACGCCATGTAGACGGAGGAACTTTTCTGAAACGCCGTCACTCCGCATGTGCATCACGGCCGTAGTAACTAGTTGTTCCGCACATGCTCAGTTTCCTCCGTGGTGTCACGACTCCCAGTCCGTGCTCTCCTGGGACTTGGTGCTTTTAATTTGACAGTCACAGTAATAACAATCCATCTTGGTTGTCTGTCCTCGGGTTAGGGTTAGAATGTCTGCGTAAGAACATTTTAAGTGTTTAGAGAAGATTGTTTTCTGATCGCCAATCAACAGCGCCAGGTTGTAGCCTGGGTTCCTTTCGTTTCCATGGAAACGGAGATCATTTTCAAAACGTATGAAAACTTTCCCGTAAGAAAAATGCAAAACAGTTGTCATGCAATTTTGGCATCATTCATTTAAAAAAATTTTTTATTTAGGAACTCTTTGTTTCAAATTTGTTTGTTTATTTGTCAATTTTACTATTTACTTAGGGACCCTTTGTTTCAAACTTCTTTCTTTCTTTGTTTCTTTCTTTACTTATTTATTTATTACGTATTTATTTATTCATTGAACTTCTATTTGTTTCAGGCTGCAGAAGACTCTTCCAGCTGGACGATCCTTCGTCGCAATGGACACCAAGCAGATCCCTCAAATCCTGCAGCAGATCTTCACGTCCACGATGCTCTCCAGTGCCTAACACACACACACACACACACACACACACACACACACACACACACACACACACACACACACACACCCTCCTCTGATTAGCTGGTCACGATGTGTCTTCAGCCCTCATCCTTCATCGGATCTCTTCACTTCAGGTCTAGGACAGAAGAAGAGCTTCGCCTCGTTGTCATGGTAGCGGAGCCTCCAGTGTGCGTGCGTGTGTGTGTGTGAGCGTGACGTCCGAGTGTTTTGTCGTGACCCTCGGGGTGGAGGGACACGGTGAACGCCCCCGGAGCCCGTCTCCGACCCCGTGTGGGGATCAAACGCAGAGCGCGACCTGTCGCCGTCTGTAATTGTGTTTGTGTCTGACACACACACACACACACACACACACACACACACACACACACACACACGTAAACGTAAACACAGTCGTGTGAAAAAGTAATTATAGCTGGCAGAAATTGCTGCCTTTTTTCAACATATTTGGAAACGTTACCTTTTAATAAACAACTTTGGTCATAAAAACAAGACAACAAACAAGACAATGATGGACGGATGGACGGACGGGTGGATGATGGGTGGATGGATATGGGACGAGCCCCTGTAACTTCAAGCTTTACAGACAAACCACGAAATGTAAAGCTGCTTCAATGTAAAGTACTGAAATTCCTGCACTTATTGATTTATCTATTATTTTACCCGTCATATAAAATCCATCCCTCTTTTGTACCCTTTAATCCAGATTAGCATATCACTTCATATCATCACAGAATCTCCTGTAGCCGCTGATATCGGACTGAAATCAATGTAAACCTTTCAGTGGACAAATGAACTTCACTTTTATTGTTAATTTCTTTTACTTCTCCAGCTGCCTTCATGCAAAAGTTCTCCATCGTTCATGTCCAAATGTCTAAAATCCTTCAAAGGAGCCAAAGTCTGTTTAATCCAGGAGCCAAAAGACATGTTAATCCCGAGTGGGACAAACAAGCTAACGGATTAGCGCCGGGGTCAAGGCGAGGACGTCCCCCCATACGGGAGGTCATTTTTCACTTGACCATATGTCTTCGACTTTTTTTTTGTTTCTGTTCTTTTTTCAATATGTTCTTTTCTTTTCCTATTTTCCTTTTCTTTTGCTGTTTTGTCATTTTTCTTCTTCTTCAATTTTTTTTCTTTTGCCATTTTTTTCTTTTCGTGTCTAATTTCCTTCGCTTTTTCTTTATTTTATTTTCTTTTACTGATTTTTTCTTTTTTCTTTGTCTTTTCCTTTTTGCTTTTCTTTTCCCTTTTTTCTCTTTTCTTTTTTTTTCTTTTTTTTCCATTTTTTTTCTTTTTCCATTTTTTTTTCTTTTCTTGTCGAATTTCCTTCGTTTTTTCTTTATTTTCTTTTACTGTTTTTTTCTTTTTTCTTTGTATTTTCCCTTTTTTCTTTTTGCTTTTCTTTTCCCTTTTTTCTCTTTTCTTTTTCTTTTTCTGTTCTTTTTCCATTTTGTTTCTTTTCTTGTCGAATTTCCTTCTTTTTTATTTTCTTTTACTGTTTTTTTCTTTTTGCTTTTCTTTTCCCTTTTTTCTCTTTTCTTTTTAAAATTGTTTTTTTCTTTCCTTTTTTTTTACTCTTCTTGAAAACAAAGCCGTCGTGGGTGCGTGTGTGTGTGTGCGCGTGTGTGTGTGTGTGTGTGTGTGTGTGTGTGTGTGTGTGTGTGTGTGTGTGTGTGCACTCGAGGGGTTAAAGGTCACGAACTTGACACGGCCCCATCTTTTTTTGGACTTCCCCGTCATTTGTCGCGAGGCGACACAGGCAGTGACGGCGCCACACCGATACACCGAGCACCTTCGACCTTTCCTTCCTGGCCTGGAAGAGCCTGAGATCCCGGCTCCGCCATTTTTTTTTTTTCTTTCACCAGACTCCTCATCCGACGCTACAAATACCTCGGTGAGAGTTCATCTCTGCGTGCACCAAACACAATATCGGCTTCCCTCCTGGCGTTCCCGGTGTGATCAATACGTGGTCACGTGCAGCGGTCGCTCTGCATCGATCCGTCTCCAATCGAAGGACGTCCCTGTTTGTGTTGACCCACTTAATTCCCCCGCGAGTAAAAAAAATCAAACGGGTCAGAATTGACATTAAAGTGTATATTTAAAGCTTGATGTCGGCAGGCATTGTCATGTGTGCATAGAAACACATTAAATTCATCTCGTGTATTTAGTCTCATTGTAGTGTTTAATGTTATTAATTTATCTGGGACACAAAGTGTAAAAGTAATGTACAAAAATGTCAAATAAATCATTTTAACACTTCTCATTGGGTTTTGGTACCGTTTAGTCTGGTTTGTCACGATTATTCAAGTGGGCAACAAATGAGTTCAGTCGTATCGGTAATATAATAGTAGATCAGCAACCTTCATGACGGAAAAAAGCCGTTTTCACCATTTTTCATCAAATGAAATGAACCCAGAGCCTCAAAACATCTTAATTGCCTGGAATGTAGAAACATATAAGGTTTGAAAGCTACTGAGTTTCCTGGTTAGAGAAGTTTTAGTAATACGAGCATTTTCTTTTATCCTTTTCTTTTTTTTTTCTTCTTATTTTCTTTTTTTAGTTTTGGTTTTTCCCCCCCAAAAATGTTTACCTTTCCTTTGTTTTCCTGCTTTTCTTTCTCCTTTTTTTTTTCCTTTTCTGTTTTCCTTTTTTTCTTAATTTTCCTTTTTTGTTTTTTTCTTCCTTTTTTGTTTCCCTTTTCTTTTTTCTTCATTCTTAATTTTTTTCTTCTTTGTTTCCTGTTTTTTCTTCCATTTTTCTTAATTTTTCTGTGTTTTTTTTGTAGTTTTAGTTATTTTATCCATTTTTAAATCATTCCATCTATTTTTTTAATAATATTCTAATTTTTTTTACCTTATTTATCTATTTTTCACCTGTAGATTAGACTTTTTTTTTTCTCGTTCGTGTGGTATTTAAATAAAATGAATAAGGAAAAAAAAAAAGCTAATTTAGAAATATTTTCCTAAAAGTTTAATGGAGCTGCTCAAGATCCACGTGGCTCTTTCCTCGACTTTAAAAGTCTTTAAAACCTTTGACATCCCAGAATAAGTTAGAGTGAGGCCAGTTTGAAGGCTTCCAAGGAGAGAAATACACACACAGACACACACACACACACAGACACACACACACACACACACACACACACACACATGCGGGGAATCACCTTGGAAGACGGGGATACTACGTGTTGAGTTGTTTTGGCTCCGGCCGGAGCAGCGAGGGTGGGCCGGCCGATTGTGGTGGAGCGAACGGCTCATTACTAGCACATGGAAAAAGTGACCATGAGGAAACGAGAGGGAGGAATTCAGAGGGAAAACAAAAAAAAACCCCACCAAGGTTTCTAAGAACGAAGCGCCTTCTGGTCTTTTGTAGAATAATAAACGCCACTCAAAACTCCCGGCGTCTCCCGCTTCCCCCGCAGAAGCTGCCGACAGATGCGATCGGCAGTCGCACAATGTCCCTTCGCTTACCGACAAAAGCAATCGGAGGTCTGCCTATTTTAAAATCGAGCATTTCCTCCGTTTCTCTCTTTTTTTTAATTCCTTCTCAAAGTTGAGCCGCACAATGAGCCGTTCTCACACTTCCGACGTTTCTAGATCCTCCAGCACGAGCAATACGATGTATTTTCAGACCGTCGGAGGGGGTGCGGCACTTTTAGCGCCTATCTTTTAAAGAGCTCTGACTCCGTCTCCATGGAAACGGGGGAGAAATTTCATCAATTTCCCCCCTGGAGACAAATAAAAATGTTCTGATTCTGAGCACAACGTTCAAAAACTCTCCAACTCCCGTGTCAGTGGAAACGGTAAAACTGTACGTTTTCTGAAACGCTGCTCCCGGTCCTCACCACGCCTGTCGTAGCTAGTATTTCTGCACATGCTCAGTAGAGACAATCAGAACAAAGTTTCCTCGGTGGTGTCCGGATTCTAGTTTAATATTAAACAAACAAGCAACAGCGCCCTCCTGTGGCCCGGCATACTAACTACATAGTTATCATGTCTGCTACTGTGGTGTAAATGCAACACTTTGGTGTCACATGAAACGTTGTCGTGGAAACAGGACCTAAGAAATCTGTGATTTGATTAAAACGTCACTGTGAAGCCAAACCCCAGCGGACAAAGTCAATCCCGGCGTCGTGCAAAACCTTTTGAAAATAGAAGCAAATGGGCAAACGTTTCAAGTGTCTAGAAAAATCCACGGAGACGGAGTGTTTTCAAAAAGTTGCGTTTTCGGTGGCTCCGATCACGGTTGTGGTGTAAACAGAGGCCCGGAGCGAAACGAAACCTTTCCCTTTTCACTTGAAAACGTGTAAACGGGGGAGCTTTAGCGAAAAAAACCCACGAAGCCCTGAAGTGATAAAGGTTGTTTCTCATTAAAAAACCAAACTAATTTTAGTATATTTTAGTATATTTTAGTATATAGGGTATTGCTGTTTTGTTCTTAATGACTTTTATGTGTGTGTGTGTGTGTGTGTGTGTGTGTGTGTGTGTGTGTGTGTGTGTGTGTGTGTGTGTGTGTGTGTGTGTGTGTGTGTGTGTGTGTGTGTGTGTGTGTGTGTGTGTGTGTGTGTGTGTGTGTGTGTGTGTGTGTGTGTGTGTGTGTGTGTGTGTGTGTGTGTGTGTATGGAGCATTTTTTTGAGCCCTGTTAAAAGACACATTTCTGACACCCTTGAGTCAGACAATAAAACTATCTATCTACCCACCCATCCATCCATCCATCCATCCATCCATCCATCCATCTACCCATCCATCCATCTACCTACCTACCTACCCACCCATCCATCCATCCATCCATCTACCTACCCACCCATCCATCCATCTACCTACCCACCCATCCATCCATCCATCCATCCATCCATCTACCTACCCATCCATCCATCCATCCATCCATCTACCTACCCATCCACCCATCCACCCATCCATTCATCCATCCATCCATCCATCCATCCATCCATCCATCCATCCATCCATCCATCCATCCACCCATCCATAACAAATGTTTATGCCACTTCTTCTTCCGCCTCTGTCAAACGCAGGTTTTCTTCCACTTTCTTTCTCCACTTCCTGTTTCATCGACTCGCTGCATTTTTGCGCCGACACACCGACGGCAAACCTCCAGCCTCCTGCACACAAACCCGCAACACACACCTGTTCGGCCTTGCTTAAGAAAACCCCCAAAACCCACCCTGATTACAACAAGGAGATAAGGCGTCTAGACGAGCGGGTGCATTAGTCAGTGCTGGGTGTGTGTGTTTGTTTGGTGTTGACTCAGTTTCACTTGATTGTGGAAAACAGGTTTTTTTTAGCCTGTGTGGTGCGCGTTAGCGGCTGGATTGATTTCCGAGGAGGAGCCGAGATCGATGGCGCGCCGATATCCATCAGAACACCGCGGGGGGGGGGGGGGGGGGCGCAGCACGTGTTCCAGTTTCGCCCGGCGATTGACGCCCGTCCGCGTCAGGAATGTGTCCACGGAGCAAGAATGCTAAAATTCTCCGAAACACATGCATGTCATGTTGTGTGGCTTTTTTTTTTTCTTTTTTTTTACAAGGTTCCCTGTTTGCGTATTGGCACAGGAAGCCTGAAACGAGACCAGATGCTTGGAGAGTGGGAGGCCGCCTCGGGTTAAAAAAAAAAAACATCAAGTATTTAGGAAGAGCTGAAGTACGTTATGAGGGATTCGGTTTGTTTTTTTTAAACAAAACACACAAATATAAGTAATGATGATGCAAAAACATTTTTCTTTTCAACCATTTGTCTATTTTCTACTGATTTATACACGTTAGATTTGCAGGTTTCAAGTGAAAAGGCTGAAAACAGTTTGAAAAAAAGTGAAAGTCATCTGCAAATAAAGACATATTTGTGTCTGCGATATACACACACACACACACACACACACACACACACACACACACACACACACAAATGTGCAGGAGTGTTATGAGGCGAGCCGCTGACACACAGAAATGCTGATCTGCTGCCAGGCGATGAAAAGCAAAGAGAAGATTACAAGCCTCTGTTTCACCTCCAGAACCTTCGACTGGACGTTCAAACCGGAGCTTCTGCTGATGACAAGATTACAATGAGAAATAATCCGCAAAGTAGCAGCTCGCTGCCGTCGTGTCGTGTAATCTGAGCTCTGGATGTTTGGAAAGAAAGTATTTCTGTTTATTGGATCGGTATTTAGGTCATTTAATTTGATAGAATATTCAACATTTATTATTATTCATTTATTCATTCTTCATTTTCAAAATAATTTTTCTTAGTATTTTTCTTTTTTTTCTTTTATTTGATTTAAATCTATTTGTAAGGCTAAAACATTAACATTACAGAATACTGGAAAAAAATATATATAGAGAGAGAGTGCATCCTCCTCTAACATCCAGATTATAGAGCATCTTCCTCCTCTAACATCCAGATTATAGAGCATCTTCCTCCTCTAACATCAGATTATAGAGCATCTTCCTCCTCTAACATCCAGATTATAGAGCATCTTCCTCCTCTAACATCCAGATTATAGAGCATCTTCCTCCTCTACCATCCAGATTAAAGAGCATCTTCCTCCACTAACATCCAGATTATAGAGCATCTTCCTCCTCTAACTGCTCATCTGTATTTAGTACAAAGACCTCTCTGGGTTTTAAAGTCGTCGCTGGTTCACACTAGTTTCCAGTAACTTGTGCAACAGTGTGGTGACGTGTTGCCGTACTGTCCGCTGGATTAACACGCCCACTGAATCCGACAGGAGGAACCGTTCCACTGTTCCATTACTCGTACCAGCAGCCCTGCGATGAGGATGTGGTTTCTGTGGTCAAGCTCTCAGAGCAGATATGATATTGATGTCGTCCTTGGCGACTGGTAAACAACGCGGTCTTGCTTCGTGTTGTTCGTTACACAAACTCCTCGCCATGGAAACCTGCGATCTGCTGATTCGGATCAGATCGAGCTCCTGACGCAAGGCAGACACGATCCCAGAGACACGCCAGTGTGTTTAACATCTGCGGTTTTTAAGCGTTGGGGGTTTGTTTCTCCGTGTGTGTGTGTGTGTGTGTGTGTGTGTGTGTGTGTGTGTGTGTGTGTGTGTGTGTGTGTGTGTGTGTGTGTGTGTGTGTGTGTGTGTGTGTGTGTGTGTGTGTGTGTGTGTGTGTGTGTGTGTGTGTGTGTGTGTGTGTGTGTGCGCTTGTCTTCACACACACTGATTTATGAGGCTGCAGGCAGACGTCCACTCTTTCTTGAAGAGTGTGGGAAACACCAGCTCACCGTCTCCTCCCGTCCTTCAACCACCAAGTCACAGATTTCAGATTCATGTGATTTAACCTGCTGCAACTTATAAATCACTAATTACTGTTTTTGTTCAAAAGCAGTGAAGTTTTTGTTTTGTTTTTTGTTTTTATAGTTGCTACAGTTGCATAACTAGTCAGAAAGGAAGGGGACTTTTGAGTTACATAATAATCTGCAAATAGCTGAGCTGTCACCTGAAATTATATTAGAGGAGGAAGATGCTCTATAATCTGGATGTTAAAGGAGGAAGATGCTCTATGATCTGGATGTCAGAGGAGGGAGATGCTCTATAATCTGGATGTTAGAGGAGGAAGATGCTCTATAATCTGGATGTTAGAGGAGGAAGATGCTCTATAATCTGGATGTTAAAGGAGGAAGATGCTCTATGATCTGGATGTTAGAGGAGGAAGTTGCTCTATAATCTGGATATTAGAGGAGGAGGACGCTCTATAATCTGGATGTCAGAGGAGGGAGATGCTCTATAATCTGGATGTTAGAGGAGGAAGATGCTCTATAATCTGGATGTTAGTGGAGGAAGATGCTCTATAATCTGGATGTTAGTGGAGAAAGATGCTCTATAATCTGGATGTTAGAGGAGGAAGATGCTCTATAATCTGGATGTTAGAGGAGGAAGATGCTCTATAATCTGGATGTTAAAGGAGGAAGATGCTCTATGATCTGGATGTTAGAGGAGGAAGTTGCTCTATAATCTGGATATTAGAGGAGGAAGGCGCTCTATAATATGGATGTCAGAGGAGGGAGATGCTCTATAATCTGGATGTTAGAGGAGGAAGATGCTCTATAATCTGGATGTTAAAGGAGGAAGATGCTCTATAATCTGGATGTTAAAGGAGGAAGATGCTCTATAATCTGGATATTAGAGGAGGAAGACGCTCTATGATATGGATGTCAGAGAAGGAATATGCTCTATAATCTGGATGTTAGAGGAGGAAGATGCTCTATAATCTTTTTTGATGTTTTCACATATGACAAAATGCTAAACGAAGCCGTTTTAGACCCACGAGATGAAAATAATAGAACGTTTGTTTGTTTTTTTGGTTGTTTTTTTAAATCTGGGTGAACTTTAAAACAGGAGCTTTATTTAGTCTGGGTCACAAAGCGTCTTCCCGCCTCGCTCACCGTGCGTCCTGTTTCTTTGTGCGTCCGTGATCGTGTTTACGCTTCTTCTCTCTTTGCACAAAACAAGGGTGGAGCTGGAGGCTGACCTCTGCTCCGCAGCGTCGGTCGCAGGTACAAACCCTCCCGCACATTCTTCCTCCGGGGAACTTTCCGTTTTCCAGAGTCCCAATGGAGCAGAGATTACAAACATTCTCTCGAATTCCAATCACCCCGGAGTGGCGGAGTGGGAGTCCTAATGGCTCCTAATTAGCGGTTGCGTTGGTTCGACGCGCTCGTTCCGCTGCCTTGATGTGTCTAATGAGCTCCACGGTCAGGAAATGCCTCTCTGAATGAGGAGTTTCCCCCCTCCGCCAACTGACTCACTCAAAGCTTCTGGCTTCACGTGAAACTGCAGGATTACTTCTTTCCTGCAGCAAGTGCAACACTTTTTTTTTTTTTTTTTTTAATTATGTAATGTTCTGCTCCTGAATCCAGATTGTGTCATTCATAAGCGATGCAGCAGTAAATGCTGAGCATCTATTGAATAATGAGCGTTGAGTTGGGTAATGTTATGTAATGAGAAGATGTGTGATTCCAGCAGAATGACAAATTACTGTGTGAGACAGCTGTGTAAAGGTCATATTATGTAAAATTCACTTTCTAAAGGTTTATCCAACAGTAATAATCGTCCCCACGCCTGGAACGACGCCCCAGAAGTGAAGAAAGTGTGTCCTCTCTCTCTCTCTCTCTCTCTCTCTCTCTCTCTCTCTCTCTCTCTCTCTCTCTCTCTCTCTCGCTCTCTCTCTCTCTCTCTCTCTCTCCATGGCTTGTTTCAGGTTTTAAAAAGTGTGTTGCTCCAACCAGCCAATCAGTTATCAAACCCTATATAGTGTCATCGGGGGGGGGGGGGTTTAGCCAATCACAGTCAAGGTAGGCTCCTCCCCCTTTGACTCCTCCCACAACCAGGCAGCTCTGCTCTGGCACATGGCGCCACGAGAGGAAGTACTTCCTCCTCTTCCCAGGATGGGCGTGTGTGGGCGGAGCCAGTCCAGCTCACACAAGACACAGCAGATTCTGAATGTAGCTCCTATGATCCAATATTCTAATGGGGGAAAATTACATTTAAAAAAAACTTTTAATACAGCAGTTTTTGTACCGAAACGATGTGAAAGTGTTGAAAAGCTGGATTATATGACTCCTTTAAGACTTTTGACCTGATTTGATGTTTTGTCTGTTTTCATGACAGTGCTGCTCAGAGTCACAGACAACACAACTTTTTGAAAACGGCTCCCCAGGTGCAACTTCTCTGAAAATCTGCTACTGCCTTAATGTTTACAGCGTGTTTTTCTCTGCTGCATGTGTGTGTGTGGTAAGCCGACGTCGTTTTCAAAGCTAAAGGGAAAACTCAACATAATGCTTTTTCACTTGACAACGTGGCCTGAGATATTTTGTTTATTTTTTTTTTTTCTTTTCGAATCAGTTTTATTTTTTCCTCTTTTTGTTTTTACTTGTTTCTGCTTTTTTACCTCAGTTCAGTTTGAGCTTCTCCTTTTTGCTCCAGCAGACCTTAATCAGCTTCTTTCTGTGTCTCATTTGAAGGTACTATTTTGCACATGGAAGCATGTAAATCACAGGGTGTCATCTGCAAATTGAGACACTTTTTGACTCAAGAAAAAGCAATATGAGGTGTCGAATTTTTATTTTCAGACTTTTTTTGTGTGGTAGTTATGCATCTTTTGATGCAGTTGAACAGTTTTGTTTTTTCCCTGATTCATGATGGATGTTGGGCCGGGTTCAGGGAGGACGAAACGTGCGGGAACGTGTTCAGTTTGGCGAAAGTTAATTTGCGCAGCGAAGCTGGAAGACGATGTTAGAAATCTCTTTCTCTTTCACGTGTTCTGGGTTCCGGATGGTTCCCGCTGATGAAAGGCAGGAAATGCAGCTGGACCTACTGTGTTCAGAAAACCTGTCTAATTCAGAGTAGGGATTTATGGAGGACACACACACACACACACACACACACACACCAGATTTATTGACTTAGACACAAGCCTGCACACATCCTAAAAGCCCGTCACTGTTTTCAAAATTTATTGTTTGAGAAAATGAGTTCATAAATCTGCGGCTGAAATGACAGAGTGGAGGACGAAAGCTCAACCCAAAGTGTTTAAACGCTCCTCCATCATCAGACCCACGGGACACTGTTTGGCTTGTTCTCTTCACCAGTGATTATGCTAAGAAATTGCCCTGCTGCCCCGCCCCCCCGGGGGGGTGGGGGGGGGGGGATTTAATGAAGTTGAAACAAGCTTCTTTCGCTGCTGCAGGGCAAATAAACTGAGGGGACGTTGTCCTGAAGAGACACCTGAGGAAGAAAGTGCTCTTCAAAGTAGTGTTTCTTCTCGCTTTTTAATACATGAAATTAATATGGAGTTAAAAACTTTTGATGCTTGTTTTGTTCATGAACACGGGAAATTAGTTGGTGTAGAAAAAAAAAAACTATGAGTAGACCGTCAACAGTTCGTTTACATGTCGAACGTGACGAAACGCAGATAAAACAAAGGAGGAGTTTTAAGGGAAAACGCATCGCTTTTGTGTTTTTGTTTCACGTGTACGCTGCATGTTGAGCCACTAGTGGGTGCCGCTGTTTGCTTTTGTAATGCAACCACACACACACACACACACACATGCAGCAGAGAACGATACGCTCTAAACATTAGCATTGGGAGAACACGGACATTCTCGTGGACAGACGACCAAAATGGATTGTTATTACGGTGACTGTCAAAATAAAACTACCAAGTCATGACGCTCTGGAGGAAACGTCGTTCTGATTGTCTTTACTGAGCATGTGCAGAACTACTGGTTACTACGGCTGTGGAGCACATATGCAGTATGCCTTTTAGAAAAGCGGCACGTTCACTCGTTTCCATGGAGCGTTTTTGTTGTCGTGTAGACGAACCCCTAAAATGCGACAAGAGTTTTGGAGGCCAGCAGAGACCGAGAGGCAGAGGAAACCATCCAGGGCAAGATGGAGGACTCGGAAGTGACATAGAGGTCGTCACACAATCCAATCTGACCTTTTATGACCTCAAGAGCCGTTTTGCCGCTTTCCAACAAATCCCATTTAGGTGGAGGCGCAAAAAAAAACCTTCAGAAAGAGGCGAATGCAGCTTAAAAGGTTTTAATGTGTCGTTCTGATAAATGTATAAACATTTGCAGTTTGCATTGCAAGTTTCAATTATAGTTTCAGGCAGGAAAAAAATGTATTACATTTTTCAGCTTTTTTTGGAGCTGATTTTAGCTTTCAACCTATTTATTTAATTAAAAAAAATGCGCTTTTTTGGGGGGGTTTAAGCAGTATCTCATTTTTTTTAATTCTTTTTTGTCATTCTAGTCATTTTAAGCATTTTTACTCATTTATGGTGGTTTTTAGCTTCATTTTTCCCCCCATTTTAACTTTTTTTTAAACCAGAGTTAAGTTACTTTTTGAAAATAAAGTGTAAAAAAAAAAAAAAGCAAAAATGTCCATGTATACTTTTCTGAAAGCTTCAGGGAGCCGCTATAGACGGGCTCAAGAGCCACATTTGTCTCGCCACTAAAACACGAACGAAACGTGATACACAAATACAAAAAAAAAGATCTGCGTCGGGACACGTTATGTTAAAACGCACGTTGACGCCACGACCTTCATCCGCAGTCAGTCGACCCAAAGTTGGATTAAACCATATAGAGGATTTTTTTAGGAACACGTGACGTGGAGGCCGAGAATAAACGACGGTCTGTTCTGTTGAAGATCGGTGTGTTTCAGCATCCGCAGCCTCCCTCCTGGCTCATTTCTCTAAAAAAAATGCAGATTACAACAGCTCTTTGAAAGATGTCGGGGTGTATAAAGAAGCCTGTGTGTGTGTGTGCGTGTGTGTGTGTGTTGCTATGAGAGCCTCTGTGTGTTCCCGGCGACTCGGGTTTTGGGTGTGAAATCCCTTGAAGGACGAGCTTGTTTCAAAACTTCCCCCGTCCACCTGAGACCCAGAAAGTCCAAAACCGATGGATGTGCGGTGATTTCTGCACGTCGCCCGTCCCTGCTCGGAAACAACGCGTTGGATCTGTGACGAGGGAATCCCTCAAACCCAGCTCTCTCTCACCCCTCCTCCCCTCTTGTCTCGCTCTCTCTCTCCTTCTGTTTGCACCGCCGGAACAAATGAGTGCATCACAGGAGACGTCTGTGGAGAGAAGAGGGGCGTCATTGTCGGGGCCTCATTGCGTCACTACTCAACTTCAGTAGGAACTTTCCTGCACATCATTTAGATTTTTATCAAGAGCAGCTGGAGGCGGATTATTAACAGACTCGAAAGGTGGTGCAGTGATTCTCCGGTTCGCCGTGGGGGGAGTGAAATCGTCCTCGGTCAAGTGAAAACGTGTCATTTTTATATGTTTTCCATTTGGAAAAGTTTTTGCTATTACAGGGTAATGTTTTGAAAACGATGTGGCTTTTACACGGCAAAATATCAATTTGATTTCGTTTCTGAATCCCCCAAAAAACTGCAAAAAAATGTCCCAATGACCAAGTTGAATGGAAGAGGGACACTTTTTCTTTACCGTGATCAGAATCCTAAATATTCTGGACAAAGAGGTCTGAATCATCACGTTTCTCATCTTCCATACCTGGAATATCGTCCGTGATCAAATTTCTACCACTGGCCCTCAATCCAGCCTTTCCATCGTGGGAAAGATGTTCAAAGCTTTGAACTTCAAAGCTTTTCTTTGTTGTTTTGCAGAGGGCACGTGATGAAAATGTTGATTTTTTTTTAGCAAAAATATAAAATATAACAAAAACATAAAGCCAATTTTTTGATGAAACCTTCTGGTGTAAAATACATTGAAATGTCCAAGAAACTGTCTCTGTAGCCGTTACATCATGGGTGTTTTTACAAAGTCACCATGACAGCATGGCTTTGAGGCGAGTTTGATAGCAGTGAGGTTGCTCGCTTCCATGGAATCGTAGAGAAATTGTTTGAAAAAAATCAATGTTTTCTTGGAATTTTTTGACGTCTGCTTGGTGGTTTTGGCCGGATTGGAGCCTCTTGAGGGCCAGTTTTGGCCCCCGGGGGCCTCATGTTTGACACCCCTGGTTTAGAGGGTTCGTTCTGGACGTCGTAAACTTGTTTATTAGAATCTCTTCTGTTGAGATGCAAGGAAGACAGATGGATGAGTGGAGGGAAAACGAGGGAGCAAACAGATGGGAACCAGACGGGCTGAGCTGACAAAAGGAAGAAGACAATAGACGGACGTTTTGGAATCGGGACGTTTCTCTTATTGTCCTCTATTGTTTTGCGAATGATAATCATCCTTTGGATTTAATTTCGTTACGACAGTGATATCACCCCCCCCCCCACCACGCTTCCACATGAAATTGCTGACTCCAGTTGTTGCGTTTCCTCTCGGTGGTTGCGACATTCGATCACATGTGCTGCGCTGGAGTGACTCACCGGGCTGGAAATCCGGGGTCACGGCGGCTTTGTGTGAACGTGGGGCTGCCGGGGTCTGACTCAAGTCTGTCTGCAGACGCCTCCGACGGCCACGTCGGCGTCCAGCGTGACTCACCCTCCTGCAGCCACCGAGGCCTTTTCTACATGTTCACCTTCACTTTCAAAGGAGGTTTTGTGGGGGATAAATGCACATTTTGATGCCGATGGGACAAATCCGTCACGTCAAATCTGATTTAGAAAAGAAACCGTGAAAGATTTAATTGGGGGTTTTTGTACCCCTGCATTTGAGAGCTCTGATTTCTGTCCAGTTACACAGAAATAGTTATTGTATCGCGGCTCGCCGTCGCCCTGAATCCTCCTGAAAGTAAAAGACTTTTCCCAGTCGGACTCGGCGGAGTCTGGAGGACGTGGGCCGAGTCACCGGCAGCTGTTTCCCAGACCTGGGAGACGTCGGCGCCTCTTCTCCAGTTCTTCTCGACATCTCCTCCAAACTTCGGCTTCACGCATGAGAGACCAGCTGCAGGTTCGGTGGACGTGTTTCACAAAATCCAAATGACTGCCACATGACTGTCATAACAGTCTTTTGTTGTTTTTTTTCTTTCTCATCCTCGTTTAATTAGGAACCAAAACGAGCAACGGGTGACTTTAGAGAACCGTTGTACAGCAACACCTGCCACTGAGCTGTGGAAACATCTGGATCTTTCTAAGAGTGCGGTCTCATGCTCCAGGGTCTGAAGTTTGTCTCCGACGCACTTTTCAGGATCATTCCAGTCATCAGAGGTGATTCATCTAAAACCACTGCGAGTTTCTTGTTTTTCTGCATGTCTAATACATTTTTTTTTGCAAACTCTAAGGATTTTTTTTCCCCATGAGTTCTAGTTTCAGGGCTGAAATATGGGATGTTGGTTTGTATTTGCAAGTTGGGTTTTTTTTCTCTGAACCAGTCAGCCATCACATTATGACCAGTGACAGGAAATGGAAAAAAAAGTGGTTTTCTCTTCATTCTGGCACTTTATATACTTACTGGCTCTTTGGATGGATGCATGGTTGGTTTCTTTGGTTGGTTGGTTTGGATTTGACTTGGTTGGATGGTTCATTGGTTGGATGAATAGTTGGTTGACGGTTGCCTGGTTGGATTTTCACTTGTTTGATTGGCTCTTTGGATGGATGAATGGTTGTCTTCTTTGGTTGGTTTGGATTTCACTTGGTTGGATGGTTGGTTGGTTGGATGTATGAATGATTGGTTATTTTTTTATTTTTTTGGTTGGTTGTTTGTCGGTTGACATTTCCCACAGCATCATTTCAATGCAAGTAGACAGAGTGGAGTCTGCGATGGGCCCAGAAGTTGTTTTTTGTTTTTGTTTGGGGTTGGGTTTTTTTTGCTTACCTTTGCGTTTGCTTCCTTGTTTCTCTCCAGCATTTAGTGGGAAAACACGTTTAGCTTTGTGAAGAGATCCCCGGTCATCCCATCGCAACAAAGACATGCCATAATTGCAGCTCTTTGTTTGCCCCAGCGATCATTACCCATCAGCCTTCGGGGTTGTTTTTAGGTTTTCAACAGAGATGCTATCACGAGTGAAACTGCTCCCGAAGCCGTAAACGCACATTTGCAGATGAGTCAGTGATGGAGATCGCGACGGAGGTGCAGTTTGGGACGCAGAGTGAGGTCAGAGGGCGGCAGTAATAATTATCAGTGCGACGCCCAGACCTGCCTGTTTAGTCCTCATTAGAGAGAGTCTGGACTCTGTCATGGAGGCGAAGGCTTGGAGCTGTGCAGAGGTCTTTATTGGACGTCACTACAAAATACAATCACAAGCATTTTATACGACTAAAAACACAGTTTCTTTCTGTGTTCATTACATTTGAAGAGTCTCTTCAATACAAATTAGTCGAAGGCAACTATTTTGTTCCTCTTTGAAAAACAAAACTTCAATCAACAGTAAATGTAATTATAATTCAAAACTCCTGAACATTTCATCTCTGGGGAAAATGACACGATTTTAAGGTTTTTAAACCTTTAACCTGCCCAAAAGGTTGTAGTTTGGTGAATCTGCAGCTGTATGGAACTGGAAAGTTTGATCTTATTTGAAAGTCCAGGACTTAAATGAGCCTGGAGGAGGGGCTTAAAGGAGTCTGGAGGAGGGGCCTAAAGGAGCCTGGAGGAGGGGCTTAAAGGAGCCTGGGGGAGGGGCCTAAAGGAGTCTGGAGGAGGGGCCTAAAGGAGCCTGGGGGAGGGGCCTAAAGGAGTCTGGAGGAGGGGCCTAAAGGAGCCTGGGGGAGGGGCCTAAAGGAGTCTGGAGGAGGGGCCTAAAGGAGCCTGGAGGAGGGGCTGTAAGAAGCCTTGAGGAGGGACCTAAAGGAGCCTGGAGGAGGGGCTTAAAGGAGTCTGGAGGAGGGGCTTAAAGGAGCCTGGAGGAGGGGCTTAAATGAGCCTGGAGGAGGGGCCTAAATGAGCCTTGAGTGACCAGGAGGAGGGGCCTGGAGGGTCCTTCAGAGCTCCAGTCTGCTCCAGCCTCATCCTGTCCACCTAGTCCATCACCTCCCTTCATTTTCTCCTCTAAAGTCTCTAAATTCCTTCCCTTCACTCGTCTTATCTTTTTCCAGCACCGGCCCCAGACTTTCCCACACTTCCAGTCCCGTGAGCACGCCGGTCCAGCTCCAGTGCCAAGTCCGGCATCGAACCATGCGGACAGAAAGCGATGCCAACATGGCCGGCTCCGGCCCCCGGGGGAGGAGGGGGAGGAGGGGGGGGATTATTCGTGTCAACATGCCCCCTCGTATCAGTGCCAGCCGATCCAAACTCTGGCCCACGGAGGTGGTTTCGCTCCGGGTCCGGCCCCTTATGCCAACTGTGCAGAAGAATCACGGCGGAGCCTGCCAGCTTCCTGCCGGACGGTTCACGGACTGGATGTTGACATGGCGGCAGGCGTCGACTCAAATGAGGAGCTGTTAAAGGAACTTTTAAAGATTTAAAACTCATCAAGACCTTTTAAAATGATAATACAGCTCGGAAAGTTTCTAATCAGTTAACTACAAACTGTCTCAGGCTGAATTTGTGAAAATTTTTTTTATCTGTTTTACTGTTTTCTAATGGATTTTTAGTGGACTAAGGCTTGACTCATTCTGCTATTTTCATATTAGATTCTTTTTTTTTACTTTTCAGTTTTACCTCTTTTAGTCATTGAGCTCTTTCACCCCATTTGCTTTACAAACAAGAAGTAAATCCTAACTTACATTTATCAAGATATAAAATTTGCTGCATTTCACTTTAAGCCATTTTTTTTTTGGCACTTTTAGCAGTAGTGTTAGCTGTTTTAGTTGTTTTTCTTCTTTTAGCAGGAGTAAACCACACGGGTCATTTTGCTGTGTATCTTAATTGGCATTTCTCATCATCTACCAACTTCTTACACTCTCACAAAAACAGATCTGACTTTATTATAGAAAGAGAGCAAATTACATTTCCTTTCCAGAATTCCTAGAACAAGAAAATTCTTACAATTGATAGGAATTTGTGCTATTTTTTTAAAAATGAGATCAAACATCTTTTACATAACTTTTTTGCACAACAACATCAAGTGCACTGAACTAATTGTATGCATGTAAATCAGATTACTGGTCATGAGAGGCACCGCTAAGCTGCTTGTTGTGAAATGTCTTTTATGGCTTAACAGAGGCTTTTCAAAGTCAGAGAAACAAATCCGGAGGCGGCAGAAGTTTCAGGGCCGAGGAAGTTTATGTTGATGTGGTGAAACGTTGTGCAGTTTTGATGCATGACTGAGGTTAACTTTTGCGTTTTTACGGCATTTATCGGCGTAAAAACCATTCAGGGGAAGAATGGGGGCGACATGGCCTCTACCTGAGTCGCATTGCATTGTGGGAAATGTAGGCTATTGCCCATTTCGTACCTCCACCTGCTGCAGCAGCAGACAGTCTGCAGACAGAGGGTGGGTGGTGGTGGGGTGGGGGGGGGGGGGGTTAACATCGGACCACTTTAACCCCACCAGCTGTTGCCGGCCGCACTTTAACCCCCCCCGTCTCCCTCCACCCCTGCAAATAGACCTAAAGAAGTTGCATAAGTCGTCGTCGTCGTCGTCCCCACACCCCCGCTTTGTTGAGTGCTTGATTAATGAGCACAGAAGGAGAGAGAGACCCCCCCCCCCCCCCCCCCCCCACGCGGGTCTATTTCAGTGTGTCTGTTACGTGTCGGCGTCCAGGAAGGAAACAAAAGTCCCTCCTCTTCCTCTACGACATGTGTTTTCAAAAAAGTTGCCCCCCCCCCCACTAAATTTTGTTTGTACTGTACATTTTGCCACTTGGTCAAATTATTGGTTGTTTCAAGGACGTATCTTAAAATTTCTATGCAGACGATGTACAGCTGTATTGTTCTTTTAATGACGCGAAGTTCCATCATCTGCCATTGTTCTTAGAGTGTGTTTCCTCCATCAAAGACCGGCTGGCCACTAACTATTTGCAGATAAATTCATGCAAGACTGAAACGCTGATCTTTGCTCCAGACCACAAGATCCCGCTGATCAAAGAGCACCTTGGCTCTCTGGGCTCCTCTGTCAAATCCAGCCTCAGAAACCTGGGGGTTGTGTTTGACCAGGCCATGTCTCTGGAGACACACTCAAAACAGCTTGTGCCAAATTGCTTTTATCGCCTAAGGAACATCTCTAAAATTCACAAAATGGTGTCAAAAAAAGACCTGGAAATGATTCTCCATGCTTTCATGTCTACAAGACTTGATTATTGCAACTCTGTTTTAAGAAGTAAATTGTTTTAATTAAATAAACTGAACTTATTTGGAAAAAACTTCTGCTACAAATACATAAATTGAGTAGTAAATACTAATATCAGTATTATCAATATTATAATTTGTGTAATAGAACTAAAATAGAACTGCTTTTAAATGCTTAAATCACACAAAAGATTTAAAAAAAACAATACTCAAAAGTACATGAAACTAAAAATACTACTTCATTAGTGTTGCAATTGGTTACTTCCTCCTCAAATTCTAACATCATTTTCGTGTTTATGGACTTCGATGCGGAATAAAGATCTGACGAGTTATTTTAATACTACAAGTACACAAAAATACTTGAGTGACTTGTAACAGGTTCAAAAGAAAGAAAGGAGACACGCGTTTCTAAAAGAACAATATACTTTAATAGTATCTCTGGCAGGCGTCAGCTGTATTAAATACACACATATTGCTTTTCCAGTTTTTATTTCGGATTAAAGTCACATTTAATCTCTTTAAATCCCCGTCAACAAATCTTAATCTGTCCCGTCCACACCGAGGCAAACGCCTCATATTTACATATCATACAAAAATATATTTCACAGAAAATGTGTGATAAAAATTAACAATAAGACGCTCTATAAAATTACAAACATCTTTCTATTATATATAAAAAAAAGCCATTTTCTTTAAATAATCTTCCAGCCGAGGGGACGTGATGGACTTTTTTTTTTTTTTTTTTTTACACCAGGACCAAGTGCAGCGGAATCCTACTGATCTAGCCGAACCGATATTGAGTCAAAACAACGGTGGTATCGATACTGATACCGATACTTTATCTGTTTCCTACACCTCATATTTTAACATTACGCTGCAATAACTCAAGTTTATTTAAATTGATTTTATACAAAATGTCTCATCCCACTTAATTCAAGATAAATTTAATGAACAAGTAATATTAGATAGATGGACTTATTTTACAACGATGCGTCTAAAATATCCTGTGAAGTCAAACAATCTTGAAATGATCTTGTTTTGAGTTGTATTTTAGAAGCAGCGAGGTTTATTTTACATTTCGTACATTTTTTTTTTCAAGCTGGTGTTATCTGTATGAGATATATAATTTAGATTTTAGCATTTGTGGCTTAATCTCATTAGCCAAGCTTGAAAATACTGATAAAATAAAGCTTAAAATCAAGCTGTTCCCTGCTTCTTTCCCCTGGATCATTTTTCCTTGTTTTCCAGTGTATGTTCGACTTTTTTTTACACAATTATAGTTATTGGCCTCTTTTGCGCCGCAGAAATGCCGATTAAACAGTAAATAAGAGTCTGCATGAGAATCGATCCATGAAAGCGACGTGAGTATCGACATTTTTGGTATCGACCCAACCAGAAAATATCAGGAAAACAGAGTGGGTGGCATGTTAGCTTTTTTTTTTTTTGCATTAAGCACACGCCCTCCTCACACGTTTTGACCAATCACAGGACTGACGGGACGCCACGTGGGGGCGAGAGGTTCCGTCCAGAAGCTGGAGTTGTTGAAGTCTGCGCTGCCGCGGTGGAGAAGCTTGGCAGGTGCCGCTGTTCTCCAGCTGCATCCTGTTGGCTGGTTTGGGGTTTGTTTGGGAGGGAAGGGGGGGGGTGGAGAGGGGGGGTGGTGTTAGGTGCATTGTCCAGATGTCCCCCTCCCTCGGTCCGTCCGTCCGCCATGGCGACGCTCCAGGGTGACTGAGCCACCGTGTCACATGCCTGAGGAGAGACAGAGACGGACATGGTGAGAGCAGGACTCCTGTGGGGTTGCTGGTTCTATTCTCAGATCGGCCTTTACTCGTCGTAAACACCGCTGGGCCCAATAAACATGCCACTCACTGGTGGGTGGGTTGGTGGGGAGGGGGGGGTGGTAACAGGCTGGCTGACGGCCCGATTGAATGTGACGCTTCACAGAGTGCCGAGGCGCCTGCGAGCTGGCGAAGACGCACATTCAGTGGCCGAAACGCTACACCCAGAGCGGGGGGGTGTGGGGGGGGGGGGGAGGAGGGGTGGTTGAGGAACAAACACGGAAACGAGGGAAGCGTTTCAAACCCCGAACCGCCCCCTCCGTCTAATTCCAGTCCTGACATTTACAGTTGGAATTCGCGGCCCAGGTTTCACACCGGCGAACATTCCTCATAACTCTCATGCAAGTTACAACACTGACAGGCGGACGCCGTCCAAGACAAACCATCTGTGTTTGGACTGCAGGGAGCCGCCGGGGATCCTGGGTCTCGCCCCGGCGCAAGGTGCAAGACACGTCGGGGCTGTTTATTCTCTCCACGGGCGTCACTTTTAAGTCTCGATTACCAGTGTAATACGTGTTTGTTTTGATCCGTCCATTTCATCATTAATGCAACATCAGAGTTCAGAGTTAATTTTGTGGTTTTTAGAGTTAATCGTTTACGTTCAGCTATTGGCGTGAGTTTAGAGTTAATAATGTGAATTTAGAATTAGAGTTAATCGTGTGCTTTTTGAGTTAGTGGAGTGACTTTAGGCTTTGATGCCAGTTTGAAGGCAGTCCTGTGAGTTTAGAATTAATCATGTGAGCTTAAACTTAATGGCGTGAGTTTGGAGTTAATCGTGTGAGTTTAGAGCTAATTTTGTGGTTTTTTGAATTAATCGTTTACATTCAGCTATTGGTGTGACTTTAGAGTTAATAATGTGAATTTAGAATTAGAGTTAATCACATGCTCTTTGAGTTAGTGGAGTGACTTTAGGCTTTGATGCCAGTTTGAAGGCAGTCCTGTGAGTTTAGAATTAATCATGTGAGCTTGAGTTTGTAGTTAATCGTGTGAGTTTAGAGCTAATTTTACCTCGAGGGAAAACATCCCCCACGGTGCTTTTAACTGAAGGAGGGAGCCGAGGAGGAGCAGCGGAACCCAACGTTTGTGCTGTTGTTATTACTCTCTATAAATGGAGGCCAGATAAAGGGGACGTAATAGAAAACCCGGTATTTTGCGGTGCGTTGTGGTGTGTGAAAATTGCAAGGTGCTAGCTGGAGTAGTTGCAGCTCCGGGTTGAGTGACGCCCCTCCACCCCCCCACCCCACCCCCCCCTCACCACCACCACCACCACCAGAGGCCCTGACATGCCTCAGCCACATGGTAATCCTGACACATCATTGTTTCTTAGAAAACGTAAGGGGAGTGACTCCTGAGTCACGACGTGAGCCGATGCAGACAGGAGGGCGGCGCCAGCACACGGAATAATAAATCCTGGGGGGGGGGGGGGGGGGGTGAGGGTGAGGGTGGGGGGGGGGGGGGGTGACAGACAGATGACTTACTCTCTAATGTCCTGTCGAGGTCGGCGATGAAGTCCTCAAGTTCTTTCGTGTCGCCCAGTTTGGCTGCAAAGGAGAAGGAAGCAGGTTTCAGAATAACGTCAAGTGAGGAAGAGGAGGAGGAGGAGGAGGAGATGGAATCTTCTAGAACTCAGCTTTTCTCTCATTCTCCAAACCATATTCACTGTTTGGGTTTTGGAGCTTGACGACGATAATTTGTTCGTCCTCTGCAGATCTGCAGGGAGCGGCCTGTGTTTTCTTTTTTCGAGATATACTATAGTACGTGAACACTTCTAAACTCGGACGCGAGATGTTCTCTCGCAAACTTACTTGAACTTACATTTTGACTGAGAATTCACAAGAGAGTCCGATTCCTCAGGGAAGAGTCGGTTTCGTCGTTAACTTTGGAGCAATTCTAAAAAAATATCTGTCGCTACAGTGCCTTCAGGAAAAATGAATGATTCAGTAAGTTAATCTACACTGTTAAGACACTTTAACACTTTGCTTCCATATTGTGATTTGATCGATAAGCCTTTTCTTCTTCCTTATAACCCGTCGACAAATTGTGAAATTTAAGTTCGACTCTTCGTGGATTATTGCAGCGTCAACTTGTGAAACACATAAGCGTGACAATCTGTCCCGTGGTCTTATCGGGCGTCGGGGCCCGGCGGTCTACAGCCTCACATCTCTTCTCTGTGGGACTCCAGCAGCTGCTCTGAGGTTTCCGTATATCCCAGATTATTATACATTGCTATCTTTTCCACACATCTGGGGTCAAAAGGAAGAGTGGAAAAAAACTCTATTTCAGTCTAGTGTGTGACTCCAGGGTGTCCGAAGATGTTAGCGCCTCAGAAAATCACCAAAAAGTACATCAAACCCCAAGTTTTCTTGATTTTATTCCACTGACATCTTCAGTGTTTGAGGAGTTATTTATTCTTTTGCTCACGTTTTGGCGAGAGAAGCGGCGGCGAGGCGGCGGTCGGGGAGAGCGCGGTGGGCGAGTTCAGCCGCTCGTCGCTGAAGCTGAAGCTGTTTCTGTTGAGCGACTCGGCACCTGTCAGGAGGAGACGAAACCCAGATCGATTAGATTCAGCCGTCCCCCCCGTCCCCCCCCATCCCCCCTCTCTCTCTCTCTCTTCTCGCAGATCTGTGTCAGTGGGGCGGACATTCTCCTGCCATGACGCCATTCTTCCTCTTTGGTGCTGCACTTCCAACACACACTGCTGCAGGTATTTGCAAAGACGTGACTCACGGGCATCAATGCAAAAAAAAAAGCCTCTTTGGTTGCAGAAGACCATGTTTCAAACGTAGTTTCACTTCTTCAAGAGAGTAGAAACTCTGACCACGTGAGTGCAGGACTAAATGGAATTTCATTCGTTAAAAGCGACCTTTTGCACGTCGTTGATGTTTGTTTATGGAGCTTTGCTTCCTTTTTTTTTTTTCAATCGAGGAGGTCGTTTGTGAAGGAAGCAGAAGCAATAAGAAGTGGCAGTAACAGCGTCAGTATTCATTTTAGAGAGGATTTCTCCGCATGCTGATGTAATAAATGTACCATAGTAATCTAATATGAAGCCAAACATCACAACAATAAACATATTTTGAACTGTTTATCATTCTACTGACTTTCTATCGGAACTTTTTATTGAGTGATATAAATCCCGTTAGAATTTTATCCTAATTTGAGACATTTCTAAACTCCAAATTCAGATTTTTTCTTTCATTTTATGCTTTTCGACAAATATTGCCACGTATAAAAACAAGAACGTCGGACGGTATGAAAGGTTGTAGAAATACAAGAAGAAGAAGAAGAAGTTAGATTAGATTTACATTTGAACAATGTCAAAGTGCTGCAGGATTATTATTTTTGTTTTTTTTAATGTAAGTAAATGTAAGAAAGGTAAAGAAGTTGATGCTGCAGGTCCAGCAGCTCTCCCTCTCTCTCTCTCTCTCCCTCTCTCTCTCTCAACAGTTTCTCAGATGTGGAGCACCTACTTATTGCCCCCCCTGTCTGACCTGCACCTCTCCCACCACTCATTCATCCCGGACGGCCCCTCCATCCATCAGGCGGAGGGACAATAGGCGGCTCCTGCTCCGGACAGGCCCCCCCGTTCAGCTCAGTGCCATGGAGAGGACCTGGGATCATTGAGGAATCTGATCCCTGGAGCAAATCAACCAGCTCATTAGAGCCTCAGACAGCAGGTTCGGACACCTTCCCTGATGTTTCATTACCTACGGCATCACATCAAGCTTGGGAAAGACGGGTTTGCTTTGGTGAGATGCCCAATAGGCACGTGGTGAGCGGCTTCAAAAATAGATGAAATTCTACTTTGATGTGTTTCTATTCTGGGAGCAGCTTTATGGAATCTCAGTGACAACTTAAAACTGTGCAAATCACTGTTCTGCTTCAAAAAAACAGTAAAAAGAAAAAATTATTAATGGTTACAATGAACAAATATTGTTTGGTAGGGTTTTTTCATGTATTACTTCTGTTATGTTCCATATTAATTTTTTCTCCTGTATTATGACTGCTATTTTTATTATTATTATTTTTTATTTTTTTCTTTCTCCAGTTGCTTTTTTAAAATTTGATTATATTTTTTGCATCACTGGTATCTGGGGTAACCGCACGGGTTTTTAAGGGATAGGCTAAAATAAGCCTTGGCTTCAGCCTAATACCCATTTGGGTTACAAGTATATTGTGGAAACAGTGAAAAATTCACAGGTGTGTGAACTTGTACCATGAACTGCACAAAAATTCATCAACTGCACTTATACTGAAACTGTAACCGAAATAAACCATTCATTCATTCATTCATTCATACTTGTTATAGTGTTGGATTCAATTCCCACAGCCTGGCAGGAACACTGACTTCAATGTTCATTGAGCATTTCTGAGATTAAATGATTAGTTAAACTTTAAAATTGCACGCGACCGACAAATACTGACTTTATTATTGTGAGATGAGACAAAATGATCATTGAAGTCCTGAGAACAGACCGCAGCTCCGCATGTGACTGGGTGACTGCTCTGCTCTGAACATCAAAACTCTCCGCTCCTAAATAGTTCCACAGAAAGTCTCTCCAAAAAACTCCCAGCCGCTGTAAAGCTATTTGGAAGTGGCTTCACCATGTGTCCGTTTGGGAAACGGAGACCTGAGGCATATTTTGTCTCCGCGTGTCAGCATATGAGGTTTTTTTTCACCATTTGGGCTGCAGCCGGCCAAATGACCACAATTCAAATCAATGCGATTTTTGCAACACTGGGTTGTTATTCTTCAAAATCTTTAAAACAAAGAGTTGTAGTATTTTAATATTCTAGATATTCCTCATAAAACATGTTTGTGACATGAGACCATTTGCATTTTTATTTATTTTTTTCATTGTTTGAAGAAATTGCAGTTTTTGTATCATGACCCCACTCTTCCACAAGCAGTTCCCAATGGGATCTTCTATGAAACTTAATTCTTAGCAACTCTGACAGTCCCACTTACACATGTGATGTCATCTTATACAGAACTGCTCGGGATCATTTTTGACCCCACTTGTGGAAGAGTGGGGTAGTGATACAAAAACTGCAATTACTTCAAATTAATGAAAAAATCAATAAGAATGCAGATGGCCTCATGTCACAAACATGTTTTATGAGGAATACCTGGAATATGAATATATTACAACTTTCCATTTTAAAGATGTTGAAGAATAACGACCCCACGTGTGCATCTCAGGGTTAAAGGAAAACAAAAAAAACAACAACTTTGATCCGTGATAATGGATTTTTCTTCTCGTTCTCTATGATTCTGTCCAGATCTGGAGAGAAGCCTTGTGACTTCACGGATCCACGCCGACGCTGCTTTCTGAACACGACACTAAAGGAGAGATCAGGACTTTGGACTTGAGGTGAAGCTATAATGACATTTGAGTTAAAGATGTGTCCGTTTTGAGCACAAGCAGAGCTTCTATCATACACTTTTAGTTTTTAAATGTCAATAATTTTGTTATTTAAAAAAAAAAAAAGGAAGTAATGTGAGCCCACAGACATGGGATGACAATTACTTAAAATTATGGCTGATAACAAACTGGCCTGAGAATTTGGATGTTTTAATTGTATAATTTAATCAGGGTAGGCATCTTTTATTTTGAACACGGTTTCATTTAAGTGTTGACTCCAGTCCCGGTTGGCTGTGTGAAGGCAGGACACGCCCCGGACCCTTCACGAGTGCGTCACAGGGTAAACACACTCACGTCTACAGGCCATTTCCAGTCCAGAATTAAACCTAAAAAAAAAACATGTTTTGGAGAAAACAACCTCATGCTCTGCACAGGAAAGCCCCCCCAAGCTGGGACTCGAACCAGGGGTTGTCTGGCTGTGAGGCAAAGAGAGCAAACCACTACACAGAGGAACTCATTCATCTTAACTTTGGTGGATAAAGAAGCCACAGATTAGCTCTTCCGATAAAATCATGATGAAGAGATAAGTAACTGAACTAATAAAAGGTTTCACTCATTCATTTCACTCAAATTCACTTATTAAGTCTCAACGTTAAGTCAGCGTACTGCCAGTATTTCAAATTAAAGAATCTTTTTAGGATTTTTATATAAAACTCACTCAAAATTACCACACCCAGAGTGTCATCGAGGCTATTTCAACACTTAAAAGTCAGTTAAAAAAAACACCCTCATGGATCATTTATACATGATCAATTAATTTGAAAAGCATGTATTTCCACCATTTCTCACTTAAAATTCCTCAAAATCAAATAGATTTCTCACTGGATTCCTGTGGACGTCTGATTTGCTCATAGAGTAGTAGCTATTCAGTAGATTGCCCCAATCAAAGCCAATAAAAACACCGTCATTGAGGATTTCTACATGATTATTTGAGTTGGAAAGCATTATACACATATATTTCACCATTTCTTATTTCAAAAGCCTTTGGATTTGCTATAATTCTCACTAAATGTCTTTAAAAGACTGTCGACATGCTGTTGATTAACATTGTAGTACCAGTAGTATGTGATGCATAAAACTCTCAATCCTAATAAAGACAAGACCGTGCATCTTTCTTTTAAAGTGCTTCATAGTTAATTTTACATCTATGATGAATTGACTGGAAGGAAAACATATGCTTTACTCCTATTTCAATATGTAAGATAATTATTTAGTCATGTATTACATCAGGGGTGTCAAATATAAGGCCAGTGGGCCGAAACCGATCCGCACGAGGCTCGAAGTAAATGGTAAAAACTGATTGATTTATTTTTTTTAAACACAGTATAATGTGCCGTGAAAGGTTTTTGGTACTTGTTCCACACCAAAATGTCAATTTCAATAATAAATTAGAAGAATATTAATTTTAAACCACAGAATAATGTTAGTGTTAATAATAAAAATGATGGAAATTAAAGCAGACAAAGATCAATATGTTTCATTGCAATTGGCTTCATATTGAGATTCAGTACTAATTGTTTGGTTTCGTTAAAAAAAAAAAAAAATTTTTTTTTTGACATTTTCATCCTAAAATAGACAACAACAACAAACACTTTAAATTTAACACGCGCGCGCGCGGGCGCGCACACTCACTGTCGGAGTCGCTGATGCCGCTGTCGCTGACGCTCGCGCTGCTCCGCCTCTTCGCCGTCTTCAGGTGCTCGTCGTACCTGAAGTGTCTCTTCTCCACCGGTGACTTGAAGTCCTCGATCACCGCGTCGAACTCGCACAGCACGTCGTCCAGGTCGTCCTCGTGCACGAACCGCGCTGCAGGGTGGGAAAACACTGTCATTGTATTTAAAAAACAATATATATATATATATATATATATATATATAGCTTATAATAATAATAGTTTGAAAGGGTTTTCTGACTAAATACATTTAAAAAAAAGAAAAGAAAACGTCTCATTCTTACCTTGAGGTTTCATCTTTGCTTGAGTTTATCCAGAAAGAGAGAAAAGTTCCAGCAGCTTGTTTCCAGTGAGCAGAAGGTTCCTGGAGTCAAACCCGCAGCGCCACTCAGCCGCCTTTTATCGCCCAGACCACAGGGGGGCGGGGCCGGGTGTGTGCGTGTGTGTGTGTGTGTGTGTGAGTGTGTGTGTGTGTGTGTGTGTGTGTCCCGGCTGAAGTTACACTCCCTGACGTGTCCTTCATAAAAAAAAAAATGTGTTTGTAAACAACTTGTAATCCAGACGTATTTATAATGGTGACCCGGATTGTGTCACCGGGCAGATCTGATGATCAGCCTCAGAGACACACTGGCAACATCACAGGTCTGAGCATTAACAAGTAAAAAAGTAATATCGAAAATATTCTAAATATATATATATATATGAACAGAAATAGAAAAACAAGATGCATGTAAACAATAGTGCATGCGCAGAATATAAAGATGCATATTTTTTCAAAAATTGCAGGTCTGCCATAAAAATAATGAACATTGCAATATATGACACGAAAGGTAAGACGCAGAGGTTACTATAGGTGCCTGTTTAATTTGAATCTTTATATTATTCGTCTTCTGCCTGGTTTTGTCCTGCTGGGAATGGTAGGAATCGTACTTTTTCTTGTTATAAGTCATGTGTTAATATCTGCTTATATTTGCTTTGCTAAGAACCCCTCATGTCCAATAATGCAATAAAATTGACATTTTTATTCAAACGCGTCCTTCGGGTTTTGAGGTTGTCTTGTGTCCACTGCTCGTAAGGAATTTATTAAATTGAATAGTCTTAAAAGATTTTGTTTGTTGTTTGGGCCACATTGGATCCTATGTTTTGATAAAAACTTGATAACATGCAGCACACAAAGCTTTTTAGGCTTTGGACAAAATTCCTATATAAACATGTAGCTCAGTGTGACTGAATTACCAACAAGAACTGAAGGTGACTGTGAAGGTGACGTTTTGTCATAACTCGAGAATAGAAAACAGATGTATCACCTTAAAATGAACCTGAATCATTTATTAGATCATACTTTCACCTGACAATCTCTTTAATCTCTATTCTATAAGCAAAAACATCCCAAATATGACACAATTTCTTTATAGAGCAACACAAAATGAATAATGATTGTATTATATTAAGTAATAGAATGTTTTTAATTTGAGAAAAATATCAAATTACATAATTAGAATAACAGAAAACGCTTTTCTTTATCATCGGCTACAATATTATCCGACTGGTTGAGTAGAGGCACTTTAAAGTTATTTAATTTATCTTTAAAACAAAACTAAATAATTCTATATCATAGTATTTTGTGTTGATCATGTTCAAAATGATTGAGAGGAAACTGTTCAAGCTGGTGTTGATCAGTAAAAGTGTGAATAGAGTGACACCTGGTGGTTGAAATCCACAACTGCATTCCGCACCAACGCATTTCTATCAATTCTTCTAAAATTATGAACAAATGTTGCTGTTTCTACTCACTTTAAGAGACAATTACACGATTGTATGTGTTTTAAAGGTAGAAACTTGTCAAAAACGTTTTTTTTTCATCACAAAGTTGGACAAATTGGTAAAACAAACAAACAAAACAAGCGTTTTTTTGCACGCTTTCCCCTCTTCCTTTAACTCCCTGCCAACATGCAGCGTCTCCTCCACCCTGACGCAATGCACCAACACCACTATAACTCTAAAAATACCAGGACATACGAGGACATACGCCGCCAGTCGTTCCAGGGAATTCGGTTATTTTAGTTATGCATCTAAACCTTAGAGCCGCCGGTAACGTGACCTCAGCGGTCACGTTACCGGCACCACCACCACCACCACCACCACTGCTCTAACCGAAGAGGTCATGCATCACTGAGCCGGATTGAAAAAAAAAAAAAAGAGTACGCAGATCGCTTTTTATTGAAAAATAAAATTACATGACGTCGCTTACTTACATATTTACACTCATTCACAATCCATTCAGGTCACATGCTGACCTTGTAATGCGACACACACGTGGAAACCGAACCGGTCCGCCCACACTTT
Organism: Blennius ocellaris; assembly: GCF_963422515.1. Lineage (NCBI taxonomy): Eukaryota > Metazoa > Chordata > Actinopteri > Blenniiformes > Blenniidae > Blennius > Blennius ocellaris. The sequence continues at coordinate 5,028,486 of NC_137655.1, forward strand.
TTAATGCCTGACTCCTTTACCAAAATAAAATAAAAGTTTAACAGATTATTTCCTTGTTTTAAAAAAAAAAATGGGTGAAAATCGGTGATAAATCTCGTCGGTGGGAAAATACATTTGTGGGTTGAGCAGCAAAATTGAATATGTGGGTAAGATGTAAAAAAAAAACAACAACAAAAAACAATGTTAAGTAATTTCTGCCAAACAGCTTGTTTTAGGCTTAAAATGTGTAGAAACACAAAGAAGCGCTCATAATTGATTCTTTTTTAGTCTGAACAGAAAATGTAATTTAATTTCTCTCTCTGTATTCATTGGAATTATACATAATGAAAATATCGTATGGCTTTCTCATACATCAAATTTGAGGATTGCTATGAAATTTTGCATTTTAAAGTGAAAACACAAACCTTGTCCTTTGTTTTGAGTGTCTGTTTCCATGACAACGGTGATCGGAGCCACTGGAAATGCAACTTTTTGAAAACGGCTAATGTTCACGGCGTTAGGATCCATAGGCAGTTAAGGATGTTTTCTTTTTCACTATATTTAAGTTTTTTTTATTTTTCAGAGTGAAAAAAAGAGCTGTAGCTTAATGTTTTGTCTGTTTAAGTTATCTTGAATTATCTCATGAAAATCTGTTTCAACAGAATAATGAATACAATAAATCCTACAGTTATTAATAGTATATATTATATTTTATTCAGTTTATTTTTAAAACAGTGAAGGAAAGTGATTCACCTTGATGGAGTTTTTTTTTTTTCTGGCGCCCCCTAGAGGGCTTCACCTCAGTTTGAAAAACTTTGATTAAATATCCTAAACGGGTCGAAAGCATCTTTATAACAAAGAAATATCAGAAGAAAAACAAATTTCCTTACTTTTTGCATGACAGTCGCAACATCCTGATGATAACAAAATAAAAATAAAAAGTAAATTCATGCAAGTTCGTTCATTTTTTTTCAGCCTGTGTGACGACTTTAAAAATGACCCAAACTATAAATGTTTGTCTTTCTTTGCATGTATCCTGTATGCATGTGGTCTATTTGTAGCTGTGGATGTGCTTATGTCTGGACCAACTTCCTATAGATTCCTCTACGCATATATTACTATCAATGCACAATTATTTCTGTTTTCGTCACTCGAAGTCGCAGCCGAGCAGCTCGATCCTCATGGTGATGGATCCCATCCAGCTCTTGGGGACGACTCGGATGAAGCGGGAGAAAATGGGAGGGTAGATGTAGTTCCTCACGTGGTCGTTGTTGTCCGTGTTCCCCTTGAAAACCTGAAGGGAGAGCAGTGGTTTTTAGCGTTCTCTGCCGCCGTTGAAGGGAGGAGGCCCGGCGAGGCGCTGCGCCTCACCCTGCACGGCTGGCTCTCGTGGTCGTCGGTGTAGTCGGTCCAGTGGAGCCCGTTGTCGCTGTACTGCAGGACGTAGGAGACCACGTACATCTCCGTGCCCAGGGACTTGGCCCCCTGGGTGATGATCCCCGTGATCTTCTTCACCTGCGGCAGCTCCACCTGCAGCCACTGGTTCATGTCGTTGTACTGCGGGAGAAAGAGGTTCAAGTCGCTGACGGAATGCAGGATTACGCCTCGGATATTATTTATTAATATCGACAAGGAAGATTTTTTTTTTATCTCGACAGACAAGCAGTCCATGTTTACTGTGATTAGATGCGTGAATGAGAAGGTGGAAACTCCACCCTGGAATACAACGAGCAGCAGCTCTCTTTATATGTGAGTGTAGAACAAAACAATACACAAGTTAAGGCAAAAATCATGACTTTAGTTTTAATGTAGTTTCCATTTAAACACAGTGCTTTAGTTATTGTGTAATAATTAAGACTTTACCACATTTTATATACTTATGGTCTGCTAGGAGGGATATGATGACATGGTGGCTGATTGGTTGACTATTGATCAATTGGTTGGTTAGTTGATTTTGTTAGTTGATTGGTTTTTTGGTTCGCTGGTTGATTGGCTGGCTTCTTGATTGGTTGGTTTGATTAGTTGGTTTTTTAATTGGTTGATTGGCTGGCTGACTTGTTGGTTGTCTTCTGATCAGTTGGTTGGTTGGTTTATTTGTTCGTTGATTGGTTTTTTTGGTTGGTTGGTTGGTTGGTTGGTTAGTTGGTTGGTTGGCTGGTTGGTTGGCTGGCTTCTTGATTGGTTGGTTTGATTCGTTGGCTTTTTAATTGGTTGATTGGCTGGCTGACTTCTGATCAGTTGGTTGGTTGATTTGGCTTTTTGGTTGGTTGGTTTGGTTAGCTGGCTTCTTAGTTAGTTAGTTGATTGGCTGGCTGGCTTGTCGGTTGACTTTTTGATCAGTTAGTTGGTTGATTAACAGGATAATTCAAAAACTTAAAGATGGATGACGATAAAAACCAACAAGCTAACAGATAATAATTTTATTCTCCAAATGCCGACTCACTTTATAATTGTTGTTGTATAGATAATCTGTTCATCTTAATTTTGTTTCCTATTTCTGCCTCTTCCACCTCTTTTTTCAAAGAGCTTTGCCTTTCGCCACGTCGTCATCGTAAACACATGCGACTTCCTACCTTGGCGCGCCATGCGTTGATGGTGCCTTGCAGGTTGAGGCGAGCCAGCGAGGGCTTCCAGGACCCGGAGTACCAGCTGGTGGCCGTGGAGCTGGCCTGGATCAGAGTGTCCTTGATCAGCCTGCTCTCCATCCCCAAAGGCACCGAGCAGCCTGAGGAGGGACACCAGGAGCCTTCGGTCATACCGAACCGCCGCGCCAAAGCACTTTTTTTCTTCTGGACACATTTGTACTTCTGTTTTCTACCCTGTCCAGTAGTGACTCACCGTCCAGCTCACAGCCGTAGAACTCCATGCGGACCGTGGCCGTGTTGTACCAGGTGAGAGGGTGGAGCCTCACGAATCGTCCGACCATCGGAGGGAAGAAGGTGTTTTTCTTTGTGCTGTACGCTTCCTGGTTTCCGTCAAAGATCTGGTTGAAAAAATGGGGAAGCACAGACCCGGTGAAACCTGTCCGGTTTGCGTCACTCTGCCCGGGACATGGGACCTCGTCTCACCTTCCTGAAGTACTGGCTGTCCCCCTTGTAGAAGATCCAGTTGCGGCGGTCGTTGCTGTACGAGATGGAGTACTTGGTGACGAACTGGGAGTACAACATCTGCTTGGCTCCCTGCGTGGCCACCTGGCTGATCACGACGGGCCGCTGGAAGTCCACCTGGACGCCGCGGAGGAAGGAACCAGTCACAAAAACTCACATTGCTGCCATTGGGTGGAAGTTCTGTGTAATCTTAGGCGGCTGTGGCTCGGTTGGTAGAGCCGTCGACTGTCCAACAGAACGTTGTTGGTTTGATTCCCCACCTGTCCGCGTGTCAAAAGGGTCAGTAAACCCTAAACTATTGTTCTTACTAATATGTTATTACTTGCTTTTAATTGCTATTTTAACCCTTGGATGCACAACCTACCAGTTCCTACACTCTTCCACAAGTGGGGTCAAAAATGACCCCAATTCAAATCAATGCGTTTTTTGCAATATACTGGGTTGTTTTCTTCAAAAGCTTTAAAACAAAGAGTTGTAATATTTTCATATTCTAGTTATTCCTCAAAAAACATGTTTGTGACATGAGGCCATTTGCATTTTTATTTATTTTTTCATTAATTTTAAGAAATTGCAGTTTTTGTGTCACTACCCCAATTTCTTAAAATTAATGAAAAAATAAATAAAAATACAAATGGCCTCATGTCACAAACATGTTTTTTGAGGAATACCTGGAACATGAATATATTACAACTTTTCATTTTAAAGATGTTGAAGGATAACAATCCGTGGGGTCATTTTTGACCCCACGTGTGCATCTAAGGGTTAACATGTAAGAATGTAAAGTGACCTTTGGTGCATGAAAGGCACAAACAAAGAAAACATCATTATCATTATTATTATTATTATTATTATTATTATTATTATTATTATTATTATTATTATTATTATTATTATTATTATTATTATTATTATTAACCGTGTGAAGCACTTTGCGAGCTGCTCCAGCGGTGGAAGAGCACCATGAAGGTGGAATCCATTTACTATATTTTGTTATATAAGTATGGAATTTAACTCACAATTCAATTCAGTATAATTTTATGGAATCTACTCTAGTAGCTGTAAGTTGAGCAACGGTTTGACTGACAATGTAATCCTTTTCTCAATTTTTAAATGAGTTGTACTCAAGTCCAAAGTCTTCGAACGCTTTTGTCTGTAAATGATGTTGCCATTAAAAACCAAGAACAGTCAAAAATAAGACACACCTGGATCCAGCTGTTGTTTTGCTCGGTGCTCCAGGCGTTGTATTTACCCTGTTTGTTCAGTCTGGCCAGGTGAGGCTGCCAGTATCCTGCAAAGCAAAGAAGACAAGGAATGGATGGTTGGTTCTTTGGTTAGTTGGTTGGTTGGCTTCCCCTTTATAAGTAGTTATGAATGAACATATTAAACATATTTTTTTTTCCCTCTTTGGACATTTCACTGAGGCCCTGTTCACACTAGTGTTTTCAAAAAGCTGCTGATTCTGAGCACAGAACGCTAAAAATGTTATGTGCACCATGAGTTTTTGTGAAAAAAATGCATGACGCACTTACTTTCTTTCAAGAAATTCCACCTGTGGAGATTAAACGCTTACCTCTCGTGTTGACTGCCGTGATCTGGTTGTCTTGCACGCTGCTCGACTCCAGACCCAGTGGACGATAACAATCTGTAAGACGTAAAGGAAAATATTTTAGTATCAAGGCTTTTCGGTAGAGTCTTGAAATATTTGCAGTTGATTTTTTTTTTTTTTTTTAAGCGCTCACACCATCATCTAGAACCAGGAAGAGGGTCTGCATGCCCCTCTGTTGGTTGAAGCCGACCTCCGTCTCCAGCTGCCACAGGCCCGGTTTGGACGGATACATCTCCAGGGTAGCAAAGCTTCCTGCAGAGATGATGCAGTGGCGGTTCAGCATTGTGACCACTGGTCATTTCGTTTGGTCATTATCATGGTACAAACTATGTACCATACCTAAGACTTGTTTTGAGTGTATGTGTATGTGTGTGTGTTGTTTTCCCTCCCATCGTAGGGGGCCACCATCAAATAAGACCCTCACCTCCTCATTCTGCTTATTATTTGGGGTCATTGATTCTGATTGACAAAATAAATTGGTGTATTGCGCCTTTAAATATCTAGGGCTACTCATGCTGAACACTTGCATGCACTGGCACAATTTGGTAAGGCTGCTCACCAGGTAGCAGGGGGAACACGGCCTGCCGGCGGCTGTGGGTCTTCTTGTGGATGAACGTTTGCCCGTGGAAGTGGACAGTGTGAACGTCTTTGGGGGGTCCCATGTTGATCAGGTGCCAGTATGCAAGCTGGTTGGTGTACATCCTCAGGCCCTTCAAGCTGTGTATGATGCCATTTATCGCTATGGAAACAACATGGAAAAACTTTTTGAAAATAAAGAAAAGATTTTGCTGCTACTTAACTGTAAGATACAGTATATCTGGTTGTATTTATACATTAGATCACTGCTACTGGTCTTGTGCACCATGGCTGTAGTAAATACTTCTTCTGCACATGCACAAGTCGATGGACACCAACAGCAGCACCCACTAGTGGCCCAACATGAAAACTACATTTTTAGTGTTTCTGCCATTTCTGTATAAATAAACAAACATAAACAGGGTCTACAATCAGGTGAGTTGAAGGTGAACTGAATCTCACACTGAAACTTTAGGTCGTCCTTGAGGAGCGGTTCCATCATTCTCCTTCGGCTTTTCCTCTGCAATAACTCGCGGTTGTCCACGTAGTGCCAGCTCTGCGACTCATCAAAGGTCATGAAAAGCAGCATGAACTCCCTCGTGTTTTGGGATTTCTTTTCCAGGGTTCCTTTCTTGCACACGAGCAGAGGGCCAATCAGACCAGAGTGGATGTCTCTTTCCTAAGAGAAAGGGAACACACTGGAATTATTATGATTGTAAAGAAATATTTCGAATACCTCCTTACCATCCAACATAAAAAAAAAAAACATATTCAGTAAGTACTCACAGGATTAACGCCGGAGTAATAAGCCCAGGTGCGGCAGTCAGAATCCTCCGGCTTTGGCCCGACCGATTCGCCAACTTTCCACAGGTACGTGAAAGTGGTGTTGGGTTGAACCTCATTGTCGTATTTGAACCAGTACTTGGAGCCGTCCTCGTACGACAGACCTTCTGTCTGCTTGGTGTAGGAAACCCCATTAGGGTGCAGAGAGTATGGACGGTTTGCTTTGTTCTTGAACACCACCTAGAAGATGAAAGGACAGTCTGACACGGGGGAAGTGTTGCTCTTTGATGGTTTTGCTTTTACTGCAAGTAGATGGACAAGACATTTTTGGGGTCTTCAACAGTTCATTCTTGCATCACCTGTGTCGTGATGGCAACAACCGGACAGTGGGACATTGAAAAGTTGTCATGACATAAGCAGAAGAACAAACTTTCGTAAACAGGGGGAAAGTTGCTGATGATGGTGGCCCTTACCATGATGCTTTGTCCAACCTCTGCTTTAATGACAGGCCCCAGGATGCCCAGATGTTCATCGATCTCCCCCCGGATGTCGGGCGTGTTGAAGCTTCCATCCATGTAGCCTCGGAAAACCACCTTGGTGAATTTGGTTTCTCGTCGGTTTTGTTGTGTCTTTTCTGGCCTCCTGTGGGGGGAAAAAAAAAACAGGAAATTGCTTGAACATGATTGATTTTAAAGTTTCATCACAATTTGGGTGAAATATATCTTGGCTTACTTGTTCCCATAGCCGGCGTAGTCCCATTCCACCTCCTCGGCTGCAATGAAGTAGGTCTTGACATTCGGGCCTGAGAGTTTGAGGTAGTACTTTGTGGTCTCGTCCATGTTGAGGTTCTTCACGTCCTCATGACTGCTGTAGGGATCTTTGTACATCACATACTCGTACTCGTTAGCATTCACGTCTTGTTCATTCAGGTTGAGATGATCCGGTTCGCCGCCGGGAACATACAGCTCGTAGTCACTGAAATCAGGCCGGGGCACGCCGATCACCACCGGCATGTTGACGAGGTCCTCCTCGTCGGAGAAAGGCTGCGGTCCCGCCGGTCGAGACCCGCGAGGGCTCATTTCCGGATGGAATCCGCGAGGAGAGAACGGCAGCCCACTCCTGGCCTGAGGCTTGTATTCCTTCCTCTTTCTTGTTTTCATGCCCTGGCCCTTGGGGGGTCTCTGTCGCGTGTTCACCTTTCTCACCCTTTTGGGGCGTGGTGTTGGTTTGGGGGTCTCGTCTTTTAAGTATTTCTTCATGTGCTCAGGAATCTCCGCGGGTACCGTCTGGTGAGTGATATCGTAGGTCCAGTTGTGCTCTTTGGTTTTGATAGAAGTGGTTTTAATCACCTCTGTTTTGTTCTCTTGAAGGTAAATGATCACTTCTTCACTGCTGGCCGAAGCACTAGAAAGCTCCTCAGAACTTTTCTTTACTGTCCCACTGCTGGCGGCAGGAAGTTTACCTACCGTGGATGCTGGGTACATCAACTTGTAAAGAAATCCTGTTTCATTTTCCTTATTCTTCCACAGATGTGATCGTAACATTTCCAGTGTAGCATTTATTGTTGACTCAGTGTCGGGCAGCATGCGTGTTACATTTTCAAAGATGGAACTTGCTAGGAATGACACAATATGAGACGTGTTGATTAGAAGACCATGCTCCAGCTCTGGCCAAGTGATCGACGAGTCATTGCCACTGGTTTCGTTGTTTGTCAAGTTGAGTCTTTCCACAATCGGCAGAGATAACGAATGGTTCATTTCTGTGTTATTCTCATTTTTCATGTCTGTTCTTTCAAACACGGTGGAGACAGATCCATTTCTATTTGAGGTATTGTGCTGGCCAGCCTTGGGCAAATCCACCGCGTGATAGAAAACATCCCCTCGGGTGAGTTTTTCCTCTGAGTCCTCAAACAAAGTGGAATTTAAAGAAGTTTGATTAATTTTCTTCCGGTCCACGATAGAACTTGAATTTTCTGGTAATGTTGTGAGATTTGAAGTTTCTTGTAATGCCATAGAAAAATTGGTGGACTTTCCAAACACTAATTGTTCCGTGCTATTTTTATCGGTTGTATTGTTGGAGAAAGAAATTGTATTATTTTCTGGACTTGGCTCAAACCGAGAAACACTCTTGTTTGAAGCCACGCTGCCATTGTTTGGCAGGGTTGAGTTCTCAGGCTGAAAATCTAAATTTAAAAGCGTATCTCTGGTTTGTACCTTTGTGCTGTTTTCACGGTCCTGAAAATGAACCGCTTGACGTGAATCTGTTGTGTTTGTAGCGTGTCGCTTCGGAACAATAGTCTGATTTCTAAGCCTCGTCCTCTGTGTGTTGTTCGTATCTCCATCAAGCACATCAACAACATCATAGTCAAGGAAAGTGAGGTCGAGCTGATCCACATCCGAGACGTTCGTCTGGTTCTTCAGAGACCTCAGACCCAACTCTTCGGCAAACATCAAGGTGTACTCGTCATTCACCCCCGTGGCTACTGGAGTCGGTTCCTTCTTCGCCTCCTCTTCCTTTTTGATGTCACCCAAGCTCAGAGGGTTCCACACCGTGAATTCCTTGTTCGGCATCGCCTCCTCGTAGTCGTATTCGTAAGCGTGGTCACGATAGCACTCGACGTCTTGAAACTTGACGCGCATTCCCTTGGTGGTCCCGTGGGAGTTGAGGGAGGCCATCAGCCAGACGCCTGGTTCAGGGGAGACGCACAGAAAACGCAATGGATTTTAATCTGCAGGCATTTTAAATGGTGGCTAGTAATTTATGGCATATTTAGATATTTTCTTTTATTTTGGAAGGGCAACCTGAAGTAAAAAAATCTAAATACAGCATTATGTTTGAAAATGCACCTAATGTAGCATGCTACATTAGCTAGCTGGGGGTCACGACACCACACAGACACAGCAGATTCTGAATGTAGTTCCTATGAGCCGCTATTTAAATGAATGATAATCAAGGAAAAGCAATAAACTTTGAATACAATTTTTTTGGATAAACGAGACCCATATGAAAGTGTTGAAAAGCTGCATAATATGACCCCTTTAAAACTATCCAAACATTTGACGACATGATTTGGACACTAAGTGGTTGTCGCCCGTCGTGACTCACCAATGTTTTCCATGTTCATGGTAATGGTCTCTCCAGTCATGGGATACAGGCTGAGGACGTCCTCGATCTGCTGGTTCAGCTCGAACGGATGGCCGTAGAAAGTGACCGTCTGGATGTAGTCCTGGGCTCCGATGCTGGACACGTGCCACGTGGCAACTTCACCATGGCAGAATCCCAAAAGTGGGCCAGTCTCGAAGGAATAACCGTTAACGGCTGCGGAGAAATGCACATTTCATCCATCCGTAATATGTCATTCATTGAGGAGAGGAAGGATTTAACACGTCCTTATAATACTTACTGTGCATGACGTTGGATTTGTAAAAGTCAGAGTCTGCCTGGTGGACTATAGATCGATCACAATATTGGCGAATATTATTTTCCAGGTACCAGCTCTTGTTCTCGTCGAACACAGCAAACATGGCGTGCTGCTCCTTGTCTGCTTTCAGCTGTGCCATCAAACAAAATAATTACTGTCACGTCTGCTGTGGATTTCCGCAACATTCATGATATCATAATGTTCCATAGTAGTCTAGTGCTGATCTATGCTAGTTTATGCGTGTCTATTTTGGCTAATGCTGGTCTATAATGGTTTGATGCTGGTCTTTGCTGGTCCTTAGTAGTCCTGTGCTGATCTATGCCGGTTTATTCTGGTTTATGATGGTTTGATGCACGTTTATTCTGGTTGTTGCTGGTCTGTGCTGGTCGGATGACAGTTTATTGTAGTCTATGTTGACCTGATGCTAGGTAATGCCGGTCTTTGCAGGTCTTGTCTGGTCTTTTCTGGTTTTCAATTCAATTCAACTTTATTTATACATTACCAAACACAACACACTCATTTTCTGACCCGATGCTGGTTTATGCTGATCTTTACTGTTTGCAGGTCTCATAATGGCTCAATTTGGCCTGAGCCGGTTTGATGTTTGTTTACGAAAGTCTGTGTTGTCTGACACACGTTCATGCAGGTTCTGATTCTGGTTTATGTTGATCCAAGCTTGTTTTTCTTGTTTGCTACTTTTCTCTTCTGCTTTCTGTGGGTCTATGTTGGTCAATATCCGTTGATGCTGGTTTAGCGGGCAGCCGGACATGTTTTATTTTGAGCCCATAACTGCTTCATGTAGTGACCCTAAGTCACCGCGAAGAGTCGCCAGTCTACCAGTTTTTCATGTCAGGGGACCGAAGTGGACCAAACATACGTGAAAGCGATGTTGAAACAGCACCGAGAGAGAGTTTACCTGCACGTTCCTGACGTTGAGGGACTGACCCTTGCAGATGAGGATGGGTCCGATCAGACCGGAGGCGATGTCTCGCGGCGTGTCCACCGCGCTGTGGTACATTCGGGTCAGACACCGGGGATCTCCGGGCAGCGGTTCGTCCTCTTCCAACACTCGCCACACGTAGGTGTGCGTCTCGCCTGGCTGAACGCCGTGCGAGTGGTTTCCTGGCAAAAACGATACCATGGGAAAAAAAAAAAACCCCAAACATGATCCTTCATCAGATAAAAAAAAAAAAGGGCAGATGGGCTCGTACTGGTGTTTTCATGGTTTGTGTAACGATGAGCCTGTACCTCCTTCTGGGTAGTTGGCTCCCTCGTCAGACTTCTCTATTGTCAGGCCGTGTGGGTAGATACTGTAGGGCCGGGACGCCATGTTCTTAAAGACGATCTGAAACAGAGGACGAGCGTGTGAGAGGACACACAGTCTGTGAACACAGCTGAACAATTCTGCCGCTCTTGCTTGTTTAATTTGAAACCCGGAGGACTTTAACTCGAAACTTTACAGGACGTTTCAGTCATTTTGCTTTCTTAGAAGACAGACTTTCAGTTTGAGCATTTATATGAAGTTTACTTTGTTGGTGTTCCTTGTGTATCATTTGTATCAAGATATTAAAAATTAGGCTGACACAGCTCCTGAAGTTTCATACATACTTTTGATATATGAACATAATCTCTGTCTTGTGTTGCATTTATGAAGCTTCACTTACCAATTTAGGCTTCATTGCATTTTCAGCTGTTTTTGTACCTGATGTTAGAGGTTTCAACTTTGTGTTGGTTGACTTCTTCTAAATTCTCACCGTGATAATGTCTCTGATTTGCGCTCTGATGACGGGACCCATGATGCCCAGCTCGTTCTTCCTCTGCTTGGTCTCCATCCTCTCAGTGAACGACTCGTTTGTGTACAGGGTGTACACCGCCTTCTTGTACTTTGAACCCACGCGAGTCGGCGACTGGGTCAGATACTGAAGCTTGAAATCTCTGCACGCAGAGAAGTGAATGTATTTGAATGCACAGCTTTGACATTTCCTTCCGACGTGCCTTTAAAATGCCACTCACTCGTCGATATGCTCGTGCAGGTTTGGCGCGTAGTCCCACACGATCTCCTCGGCGGCTATGTAGTACTTCCACTCCCTGCTCTGGCGCTTCTGCGCGATGGTCAACGTGCGGCGGGGGGCCTTGAAGCCATCGCACTTCACCACGTCCACGAAGGCGTGCATGCCACCTGCAAAGTGCGGAGCACATTGTTTCCCGTCTGTCTGTGTTGACGGCGCGTATTGACTGGCGGCGTCCGAGCTCACCCTCCAAGTGCTTGGCGGTTTGTGAGGAGAGTAGCCAGCGGCCCGGGTGCACGGCCACCATGCTGGCGGTGGTGGTGGCCCCGCTGATCAGACCCACCGAGGACACCTTGTGGCCGCTCTGCTGCAGCACCTGGCCGTTCATGTGCACGGAGAACACCTCGGGCTCCGAGCTCATGCCCAGGAGATGGAGGCTGACGGACGAGTGAGCGCACATCGAGACATCTGGAAGGCAAAATCATCCTGCTCACTTGATCTCCCCCCCGAGATTTCTTCAAAAACAAGCCCTTATGGGCAGTTACCTGACTCTACTCCAGATTCTAGAAAGTGTCTTGTTTTGTTTTCGTGTCTCATGTGAAAATACAATTTCTTCTAATCGCAGATCTCACAGACCAAATCGTTCCCTCTTCAACGCCAGGTGAAGTCGCCATACTTTCAGCATGAAACTTCAATGAACTTGTAAAACGTTGCCACTCTTGTCCTCTAATCAGATGAAAACGTCTTTTTTTTCTGTCTTCGAGCAATTTTTGACTGTGAGCCTTGAAGTTGCATAAAGTTTTCAGCCGTTTTTGGAGTTTGACATGGCAGTCAATGGAAGCTTTGAGAGTGGAGTGATAATTAATAGGAGTGGGAGAAGGTGTCCAGTTAAACTTAAAAAGAAATTTAAAAAATGTCTCACTCTCGCTCTCTTCGCTATGGCCACATTTCTCCATCGATATTACCATATAATACAGCAAAACAGGCCTTGTGCTTCTAATAAGGGGCTATGTTTGTCTGTAACACAAACTCGTCTCTCTAAAAATGCTTTTGTTCAAATAAAGTGCCAGATTTCCCCCCATAGACTCCAATGTATTTTTGGGAAAAAGTTTCTCGTTTCAGTGATTGGCTGAAAGTCAGTTCTGGTTTATAATATTTCACCACTAGGGGGCGTCTCTCAATATAAAAATGGTAAGATTGTTCTAATGTGGTTTATAAACGCACTGTATTTAAATGAAGTTGACACTGGCTGAAATTGAATCTTAATGAAGCCATTGAGGAGAAAATCACCAGCAGGTTAAAGGAATATTTTTTAACTCTAACCGACCAGGCAGCGTCCCCTTGGTGTATCCGTTGATGGTGTACTTGACGTGGCCGTCTGAGGAGAAGCTGCTGGGCGTGGACTTGCTGGCCGTCTCGTCAAAAACCCCAAAGAGAAAGACGAACTCGTGTTGAACTCCGATCTGCATCCCGAACTCATCGAGACTTCCTGCACAGAGGAGAAGGAAATGTGGTCGAACAAGGTCGATTAAAAAAAAAAAAAACAATCTAAAAAACTCAAACGGGTTCAGAATGTCGTACCCGCTTTGCAGACGAGCAAGGCGCCGATGAGTCCGGAGTTGAAGTCCTGAACCACGTCCTGGTGGGAGATGTAGGTGTAGGTGAGGCAGGCGGGGTCGCTGGGCTGAGGAGCCACTTCCTCCACCGCCTCCCAGTAGTAGACATGTTGGGCCCCCGGCGGCACCACGTCGTCCTCCTTCTCCTTCTGCGACGTGTTGTCGAAGTAGTGCGCTCCTGCGGGAACGTACAACCACATCACTTCATCCAGTCACATTTTCCACTATTTCATCTTTCATTTCTCTTCCTTTTCTTCATCTTTGTTTACTTCTTCTTTTTGTCATTTTTATCACTTTTTTCATTTATGTTTTCATCCTGATTATCTCTTTTGTCTCAATTTTTTCCCTTCATGTCGGACTTCTACATTTTCATTTCTTTATCGTCGTCATCTCTTTCTTTGTTATCTTGCTGTTTTTCTTCCTCTGCTTCTTTTTTTCCCATATTTGATTACTTCCTCTTCTGTTTTTTGTTTATTTGTTTTTGTCGTCATTTTCTTTTTCTTTTTTCATCTATTTTTTCGTCCTGATTAACTTCTTCATCAACTTTCTCTTCAATTCTTTCTTCATCATCTTTGACTTTGTTATGTTCTTGGTCATCTTCCTCTTCCTTTTGTTGTTGTTTTGGTTGTTGTTGTTGTTCTTTGTTACTTTTTTGTCATGATCTTCATCTTGTCTTCTTTATTCAGTCCTTCATCTTCATCGTCATCTTCACCTTCCTCCTTCTTGTTGTTCGTCCTCATTCTCTTGACCTTCATCTACATGTTGGTCTTCCCCCTCTTTGTTGATTCCTTTTCTCCTTTATTTTCATCTCCTTTTTAATCATCTTCACCTTCGACATCGTAGAATTTCTTCTTGATCTGCTTTATTCTCTTTGCCTTCCTCTACTTTCTCATCTTCCTCACCTTTGTTTACTTATTCCTCATTTTCTTCTTGGTTATTGTCATTTTTTTTAAAATCTCATTTTCTACATGTTTGTCTTAATCTCCATCTTATTGGTCTTCCACATCTTTTCCTGTCTATCTTCATCTTCATCTTCTCCTTTGCCTTCATCATCCTCTTGCCAGTCTTCTTCCTCCTCGTTTCCTCTTCTTCCTCTCTCTTGTCTTCCTCACCTTATTTTTGTTCATATCAGTATTATTATTAGCATTTAAAACATCATTAATTACAAATAAAGATCCTTGTCTTGCCAAGTGGACAATGTATTAAAAGATAATAAAAAATTTTAAAATCAAAATACAGTTCCAGAAAGTTCCAATAAAAGTAAAAATCTTCATTAAAGAAAATTCCCTGCAATTTCCTCAGTATGCCGACCTTTGCATTAAATGCTAATTAAAAAGTTCTTACTCCTAATTTCCTAAATCCACAATGTCAGTAACCTCCTATTTTCCATGTTTAATGAAGTAAAGCGGGATTGTGGTTTGGCTTCCTGCTGGACTTTGATAATCAGCCTGTCCTGGTTAATGTTTTGGGAGAAGACAAACAAAGTGTTATTTGTTTTCTTGTCTAATCTTGTGTAGTTCTTCCAGGCAGTAGCATCACGAGCTCGTGCGCTGACCCCGCGGAGGCCAGCTCACAGACTCCGGCTCCGTCGGCTGGTTAAAGCGGCGCTCACCCTCCGACTGTTTCCCGTAGGCCACGCCGTGTGGGTGGATGCTGTGCGCGCCGCTCGCCATGTTTCTGAACGTCACCACGATGGTCTCCCCGATCTCCGCCCGCAGCGTGGGCCCGAGCAGACCTGGCAACAGACGGGAAAACGTCAGAGTGAATCATCACCGCCTCTCCCGGTAACTCATGTTGATTCACAGACCGTTACTGATCAACCTAAAGAAGTTTTACCTCGTTGAAGGTAACGCTTGGGGATGAACCCAGCCCTTCACAGCTGGATTATTCTCCAGACCTGAACGTAGAATAAACCCCCGAGACCACATTGTACCCCCTTAAAAATCACCACATTCCCCGACCCTAGCAGGAAAACTGTCCATGTAAATGAACCAGAACGTCAGTTGGGTCACTTACCAGGAGAGAATACCGATGTGTTTTAGATATCGGTTCATTGAAAGGCTTCAAATTGACATTCAGGAGTTCAGAAATGGTTCCAGTTTGAGACCCTGTGGGTTGCAGCCTTCTAAACTTCCAATCTGTGAAGCCTGCAGCACTTCTCACATGGGTGGCTTTGCACTCAAGCTTAATGATTGCACGTCTCCGTTAAACTTCTACATTGTACGAGCCAAACTCACAGAAGCCGAGCCATCGGCTCTATTGGATTTATGGTTCATACAAGCGACTCCCATCCCCCATTAAACTCAATTAACTCATAAAAATGTGCCTAAATAATACCCATTAATCAATTTTTAAAATATAAAACATAGACTCTGGTCATAATAAATTGACTCAACACTGCCACCAACAGTACAACAGAGGAATAACTTAAATGTTACATAGTGCACCTTTAAAAGAAGGGAAGGCCTATCTATCTATCTATCTATCTATCTATCTATCTATCTATCTATCTATCTATCTATCTATCTATCTATCTATCTATCTATCTATTATAATTGGCTCATTGTGCCAGACAACTTTTTAAAAAATGTCTAAAAGAGCAACTTAATCCCTAAACCACCTAAATCTTTTTTTTTTCACATTTTTGAACTTTCAAACTTACAAGCATTTAATCATTTAGTATTATGATACTGCAACATGGAAAATACTGTCTAAAATACAACTCTGACATTCTTAATTACCTTGTCCTATAGGAATAATCCACTTTAATGAAATTTGCCCCCCTAAAAATACATTTCGGGTACAGTTTAATACTTTTCCACAGAGCCGACTGATAATAAATTTGTTTTTTCTGGAGGTCGGGTGAGGTGTGTTTTCATAATTAGAAGCCAGCCAGACAGACAGACAGACAGTGTGCTCATGCAAGCCTCAAACATTTACCTAACCAGGGTGGATGAGTCTTAGCCTGTCTGAAGTCTTTATCATACTCCCGAAAGACCACTTTCCTATAGGTGGGACCGAACCTGGGATGGTGGAAAAACACACACACACACACAGGAGAAAGAAATGAGAGGGGAAAATTACCTCATGGAGTGAGAAAATATGCAGTCTGTGGTGTGTGATGCATAGAGTGTACAGTGGTCGTGTCCGATTTGCTTGAAAATGTCACAAAATTAGAAGACAAGTGATAAAGAAAAATACAAATAAAATTAAAAAAAAAAGATGATCTTACCTGCTGGTGTCATTGTTCCCGGAGTAGTTCCAGTCTATCTCAACAGCAGCAATGTAGTAGTGTCTCTCTCTGGAGGCAGAGGGGTCGGTTTTAACGTGACGGAGCGTCAGGAGGACCAGCAGGGGCAGGAGACGGCCGGCGCCGGCCCAGGGACCAAGCCTCATCTCTGGGATTATTAATCCTTCAGGTGAGACCTGCTGGCTGCTGTGCAAGAGAGTGGAGAAGATCTGACTGGGAGGTCGGCTCCGTGTGTTTTATCAGCCACTGACACACACACACACACACACACACACAGTCACTCACTCACAAGTGTGTCCAAACATTATGTCCCAGGGCAATGAACTGCCTTTTTTTTTTCCTCCTTTTTTTTTTTTGAGCCTTGTAATTGAAGCCGTATGTGTTTTGCTGTGACTCATCCCTGCAGAGTGTGCTCATTCCCATCATCTCCGGAAAAGCACGCAGACAATGAGTTCTTACTAAAACAAAAAATTACAAGTCAAACTTCCTCCTACCTCATAATGTCCCCAAAAATATGTATAACATGGAAAGCATGACGTATCAGAGCAATAAGAGGAAACTGTAATTGTAGTTATGCAATATTTGTAATTGTGATATTTCTTATTGCTGGGAATATGAGCCTTGCATACAATGTTGATGAAGTACTTCTCTTACTGTAAATACCTATATGTTTTCTTCCACATATTGTTTATTCCTCACATGGAAAATATCCCTCACAATTACTGTGTTTTATTTGTATGGAATCTAATTCCTATTTTCTATTATTATTGTTGCTATTGTGCCAAGGTCTGGAACCTTTATGACCAAGAAGGATGTTTTTATGATTTAACACCAAATAAAATGTGTCTAGAGCCTAAAACATATTAATGATCTGGAATGAAGAAAAAAACATGTTAAAAACAATATCGAGACACAAAAACCGAGGTTGCACTGATGATGTTTCATAGCTAAAATTTATATATGCCTCAGTACGTTTTTAGTTCTTGTGGCCATCTTTGGAGATTGCATTTTATGGCTTTTACGTTTCTTTCTTTGACACTGAATGCATGACAGGTGGGGTTCTTTATTTTGCAGTTTAAGAGTTTGATTGCAGGTGAGATGAAGGAAAATATTTCAAGTTTTCTAGTTTAATGTTTTTCTGGCACCTATTTGAAATTTGTAAAGTTGAGATATTAGCTGAACGACCCACAACTTCCTGAATTTTGTTGTGAAAAGTCCAAATTAATGTTGACTTTTAAAATGAAAGTCTAGATTTGTGCTTGGAAAAAAACATTGACACAAGTCCGCAAGGTAAGTGTGTGTGAGTGTGTGTGTGTGTGTGTGTGTGTGTGTGTGTGTGTGTGTGTGTGTGTGTGTGTGTGTGTGTGTGTGTGTGTGTGTGTGTGTGTGTGCAGATACATTCATGTTAGCGTTAATAGCTTCTTTTTTAAAAGATTTTTGTATTTGTTTGTATTTTGCTTTATACAATCGTTTCTAATTATAAAGTAAAGTAAAGCAAATATTAGAGCAACGTTACAATCAGACAAGAACGTTTCAGGTAAGACAAGGCAAGGCAAGGTAAGGAAAGGCAAATGTATTCATAGAGAACCATCCAAACAGGGCAATTCACAGTTCTCTACAAAATAAATAAAAGAAATTAAAGAAATTCATAAAAGCTCTACAAAGACCACGTGTGTTTGAAATACATCACAAATAAAGTATTTATGAAAAGTTATCATTTTTAACACGATTAGTCGGATAACTTAAGATCAAGTTAATAAAATAAACCAATGGAAGGGGGCGTGGTCGTGATACGTCATCGTCACTGAACCGGAAGGGCTGTCATGACGTGAGACAACGATCCTCCAGCTGGGCTTCAAACGAGACGAAACGCAGGTGAGTTTTTAATCAAGTTACTTTACTTACATGGGTTTTATGGTCCGCTTTCAGAGTTATAGCTACGAGCGCGTTAAAGAACCAGCGTGTTGCTTGCGTGTCGTTCCTGTCAGCTGTGTTTATTTCCGGAGCGACGCTGGTTGTGGTTGTGATGCTAAATATGCTAACTGTGCGAACGGTCATAGAAATAGGAAATAGACAATAGAAAATCTCAATCTTTCTCTCATGAAAACTCACTTTTCTGCTTCTTGGAGGAGTTTATTCTACCATCTCTGGCATTCTAGAATATTCCCATAGCTTAAATCAATATTTTCCTCCTGTTTATGCGATAAATGAGGGACTTCCTTTAGCTTTTAAAGCTACTAACAATAACAACTTTGTGAATTCAACTTCAATTCTATGAGCCCTTCTAATGAATAAGGCGGAAAAGCAGCATATTGGAACAGAGTAAGACGGTAATGTAGACAAAGAAAGTACAATAATGTTACACATTAATAATAATCACCGTCCAATCTCACTGTATTTATAAACCAAAACTTTCTGATCTAAAAGTGAATAAACAACAATGTGCATATATGAGCTGCTAATGCAGTGATCACCTCTCGATGGAAATATTCTTATAATAAACACTTCTTTACATTGCATTTATTTGAATTGAAACATGTAAACAAAATGTTCCTCTTACAATAATAATCCATAATCACCTTTTCCTCCTGATTATGAGATAAATCATCAGGGACTTTTCAAGCCACAGTGAACATCCGTAACAACATTTACACCATAACTATATGAAATCCTGGAGGATTCTGCAGAAAAGCAGCACATGTGCACATCTTAACAGACTGAACCAGTAAAATGGAGAATAATAGCTGTAGATAATATGCAGGTCTGTTGCAGATGTTGCCTTTAATTTTGCAGCAGAAAACAGAAATGATTCTGATAAATGTGATGCAGCTAAATTAATGTCATCCCCCCCCCCCCCCCCCCCCCCCACCCCCGAAACTTCCAGACATGGGAAAATTAAAAGCATTAGAAAGAGCCCTGGTATTTCCTACTCAACATTCACATGAATTTCACTTTCAACCTCGGTTTGTTTTGCAGGTTTATGTCTAGAATGTATCACAGCCAGAAGACTATGGGGGTTATATTTGTGCCAAAATTCTGAGCGAGTGATGGGAAAATTTGAGCGCAAAAAAATTAATTGTGCAAGCACACTAATAGCATTTTGAGGAAATATTTAAATTGAAAGAAAAACTTCTGATTGCGCGCTCAAAAATCCTCTGTGAGGGAAAACATGTTGTAATCCAGGATCATTATCTTTAGTTTTCCTTATTTATTTCTCTTTTCCCTTGCAGTTTGTTTTTTCTCTCCTTCTTCATCTTCTTCGTCGGTTCTGAGGCACTTCCAGAATCCGAAGTAACCAATCAGAATTCAACACCCGCCCCGAATTTCTGTGATTGGTGGACAACCGTGTCTGTCACATTTGGACTTTGCACTATTTGAGCGAGCGCACAGCAGAACTTGAGCGGACGTGGAGAGATTTGAGCGAGCGAGAGAGAGGTTGAGCGCAGAGGAAGAATCTGAGCGCAGAAGTGATTTTTGAGCGCGCAATCTCAAGTTTGTCTTTGCGCAATTTAAATATTCCCTCAAAATGCTATTAGTGTGCTTGCACAATGAATTTTTTTTGCGCTCAAATTTTCCCATCGCTCTCTCAGAATTTTGGCACAAAGATAGCCCCATTGAAGACCACCTCCCGCCCCCTGAAGCGATGCAAAGACTTAAAGATGTGTTTTTTTTATTTTTTAAATTTGTCTTTGCCGCCCCTCCAGCAGGTCTGACTGCTCCCGTCTCTGCAGCCGCAGCCATGATCGGCTGCCGCTCCTGCCCCCGGCTCTGCAGCCGCCCGGCTGCCTACACGCTGGCTCTGGGCCTCGCCTTCGTCACCATGGGGACCAGTCGCATCGTGCTGATCAAACTGTCCGCCAACGCCGGTAAATCACAACGGGACACAACCGATCTGGCCCCTTTGAGGAGGAACCCGTCGGTTTGGCGTCTCGGTCGACGTTTGTGTTTGTTTCTCACAGAGGTGGAGGCGTCGACAGTCTTTGTTTGTGTTTCCTGTGTCTGCAGACAACAAGTACGACTTCCACCCTGCGTTCGTCAACCTGATGGCCGAGGCGCTCAAGCTGGTCTTCTGTCTGGTCATGTCGGCCCGGGTGTTAGTCCGAGGTAAACGTCGGAGGCGCTCCTCTTTAAACGGATGTGATTTTTCATGTTTTGCAGTTCGAGGACCTTGGAAATGGTCGTTTGTACGAGAAACCTGAAAAGAGCTTCATGTAAAATTCAGACCCATTTTTTTTTTTTTTTTTTTCTGTGCTACTAATATAGATCCTTCTGGAAACTGATTGATTCGAATCCATTTTTTTTCCCATAAATATGTGGCATTTGAACGCGCTAATTTATTATCTCAGTCATGTAATTTCATTAAACAAGATAAATTGATGTCGATAGTGTGAAATATATGCAAGAGAATTTTCAGCTTTGGAGATTTTCACATTCGTGGGTCATCTAACTCCGATCCTGTGTCGGACCTCCTGCATGTCCTCCACCTTCCTTCTGCTCTTACTTTGAAGATCCCACGACCAGCGTCCTCTCCTCTAACATGCGAGCCGTAAAGCAGCGTCGCGTGAAAATGTTCCTCTCTCTTCCTTTTAGAGGGACGATCATGCCGAGAGTTGGGCTGGGCCTCCAGCACGTCTTTCCTCGCCTCCCTGAAGTGGACCGTCCCCGCCTTCCTCTACTTCCTCGACAACCTCATCAGCTTCGACGTGATGATCTACCTGCAGCCGGTAAGTTTCAAGCGTCGCAGTCCGGGGTTGAATCTCAGTGTTTTCCCTCCGTCGTCCACCAGGAGAGCGCCTGAATCCACAAACCTTCGTCAACACCGAATGTGTCTTTTCCAACCTCATATCTTCCGTTCCTTTACAAATTGGCCAGTTTTGATGAGTGACTCAGCAGTTTTTTAACTTCCTGCTCTCGTTCCCAGGCCATGGCCGTCTTGTTCTCCAACTTTGTCATCCTGACCACGGCCGTGCTTTTCAGACTCGTCCTGAAGTAAGTAGCTCATCAGATCAACTGTAATAATAATAATAATAATAATAATAATAATAATAATATATATAGTGTACTTTTCATTAAACTATAAAGTGCTATAACTGTATGGACAGAGTTTATTTTCTTATGTTTACTGGCCTCAATATCAAGTAGTATTGAAGAAAAATTCAATTTTAAACCCTTTTTTGTTTTGCACACTGTTTATTTAAAGTTTCAACCGATTTTTCTTTTACTTAATTATAATATTTTCAGTAGGGGGAAAAACTGGGACTGTTAATTTTTCTTCTATTCAGAGATGACGTGTCTAGATTTTTAAGACTTAGATTCCAAAATTGTAAATATTAAAACAGAAAATAGCTTGAATAGCTTGTTTGGATTGAAAATATCTGGCCATTATGAGGGGGAAAATAGTTTTCCATACAAATGTGTTTGTTTTAGATGAGCATAAAGACACAAAGGATTTCAGTGTGTTTTTATGTCAAACAAATAAGGAAATTTATAACTTGAAGTTTCAAAAACAAATTTCAAAAGTGTTTTTGTACTCGGCACCAGATTCAGCCGAACAACCCACATAATAATAAATGAGATTATACGCTGTGGAAAATACTTCCAAAAACTCAAAATAATCCTGTGTACATAAAGATTTAAGAAACAAACTGGATTTAATCTGAATTGATTAAGTAAAAAAGGTCTTTTTTTTCTGATGGAAATACACCAAACTCACTATATTCTCATTTCAATAATAACAGTGACTTATAAAAGTCTTGCCCATGAGTGAAGGACCAGGGTTTCACTTTCTTTTGCTGCAAATATTTAGTTAAAAAAAAAAGAAAAGCCAAATGTACGATTTGATTTGGAATAGAACTTCCTCCCCCGAGAATTTGCTCATTTTTTTTTGTTGTGTATTTCATTGAAACGAAAGAACCTTTCTTGTTGTGTCCGTCCCTCCAGGAGACGCCTGTCCTGGGTCCAGTGGGCGGCGCTGCTCATCCTCTTCCTGGCCATCGTTTCCTTGACGACCGGATCGGGAGGCGGGGCCAAGCCCGTCGCCGTGCACCAGCTCCACTCCCACCCCATCACCCCCCCGTCCAACTCCTGCCTGCTGTACACGCAGCTGCTGGAGGAGATGAGGAACAGCAGGTGACCGCACGCACACACACACACACACACACACACACACACACACACACACACACACACACACACACACACACACACACACACACACACACACACACACACACACACACACACACACTTACCTTGTGGACTTGTGTCAATGTTTTTTACCAAGCACAAATCTAGACTTTCATTTTAAAAGTCAACATTAATTTAGATTAGTTTATTAACTTGATCTTAAGTTATCCGACTAATCGTGTTAAAATTATAACTTTTCATAAATACTTTATTTTGTGATGTATTTCAAACACACGTGGTCTTTGTAAAGCTTTTATGAATTTCTTTAATTTCTTGTATTTATTTATAGAGCGCTGTGAATTGCCCTGTTTGAATGGTTCTCTATGAATACATTTGCCTTTCCTTACCTTGCCTTGCCTTGTCTTACCTGAAACGTTCTTGTCTGATTGTAACGTTGCCGTAATATTTGCTTTATTTTACTTTATTATTAAAAACGATTGTATGAAGCAAAATACAAACACATACAAAAAAGAAGCTATTAACACTAACATGAATGTATTTGCACACACACACACACACACACACACACACACACACACACACACACACACACACACACACACACACACACACACACACACACACACACACACACACACACACACACACACACACACACACACCTTGTCGTCAATGTTTTTTTCCAAGCACAAATCTAGACTTTCATTTTAAAAGTCAACATTAATTTGGACTTTTCACAACAAAATCCAGGAAGTTGTGGGTCGTTCAGCTAATATCTTAACTTTACAAATTTCAAATAGGTGCCAGAAAAAAGTATTAAACTAGAAAACTTTAAATATTTTCCTTCATCTCACCTACAATCAAACTCTTAAACTGCAAAATAAAGAACCCCACCTGTCATGCATTCAGTGTCAAAGAAAGAAACGTAAAAGCCATAAAATACAATCTCCAAAGATGGCCACAAGAACTAAAAACGTACTGAGGCATATATGAATTTTAGCTATGAAACATCATCAGTGCAACCTCGGTTTTTGTGTCTCGATATTGTTTTTAACATGTTTTTTTCTTCATTCCAGATCATTAATATGTTTTAGGCTCTAGACAAATTTTATTTGGTGTTAAATCATAAAAACATCCTTCTTGGTCATAAAGGTTCCAGACCTTGACACAATAGCAACAATATAAAGAGAACATAGGAATTAGATTCCATACAAATAAAACACAGTAATTGTGAGGGATATTTTCCATGTGAGGAATAAACAATATGTGGAAGAAAACATATAGGTATTTACAGTAAGAGAAGTACTTCATCAACATTGTATGCAAGGCTCATATTCCCAGCAATAAGAAATATCACAATTACAAATATTGCAGCTACAATTACAGTTTCCTCTTATTGCTCTGATACGTCATGCTTTCCATGTTATACATATTTTTGGGGACATTATGAGGTCGGAGGAAGTTTGACTTGTAATTTTTATTTTAGTAAGCACTCATTGCCTGCGTGCCATAAAATACAATCTCCAAAGGTGGCCACAAGAACTAAAAATGTAATGAGGCATATATGAATTTTAGCTATGAATAATGTGCCATAAACATTAACGCTGGGAGAACACAATCGTTCTAGTAGACAGACGAGCAAGTTGGATTGTCATCATGGTGACTGTCAAAATAAAAGCACCAAGTCCCAGGAAAACGTGGACTGCGTGTCGGGATTTGGAATTGATAAGATTTAAAGTGATTGTGGTGAACGATTCTGTACTTTATCGATATTCTTATCGATTCTCATTGTGTCGCGTCGTGTCTTCACGTCTCCTCCTTTCCCGCAGCGCCTCGGCGTCGTGGACGTCGTCTCTGCCCGGCCAGGCCTGGAGGGACAGCGTGCTGGCGAGGCTCCGCGCCCTGGGGGTGGGTCACATCCTGCTCATCCTCCAGTGCTTCATCTCCTCCATGGCCAACATCTACAACGAGAAGATCCTCAAAGAGGGCGACCAGCTGACGGAGAGCATCTTCATACAGAACAGTAAACTGTACGACGGGTCGGTCCGGGGGGGAAAGCGCCGCGTCGGCGCTTTGCGCAGCTGATTGTGACGTTTGCCTTTGCAGGTACGCCTTCGGCGTGCTGTTCAACGGCCTGACGCTGGTGTTCAGCAGCGAGGTGCGGGGCCTCACCATGCACTGCGGCCTCCTCTACGGCCACAGCGTCTACTCCCTGGTCCTGGTGCTCGTCACCGGTGAGTCCGAGTGGTCGCAGGACACGATCGCGCTTTCATGGCAGCGTTTTCAAAAAGGGGTCTGTTTACACGCATGACCAGCAGCAGCAAGTTTCCCGGAAAAAAGTTTTCCCTTCCCCTGTTTCCATGGAGACGGGAGTTTTAGCATTTTCAGAAGGTTGGCAGCCGTCTCTTGCTCTTGCATTGTAGTTTTAGAAAAGTTTCTTTTTTTGTTTGTTTTTTTATTTCTTTCGTCAGTGGTCAACAAAATAAAACAAGCATAGGTTGACAAATTTGCAGAGTTTAGGCTGAAATACAACACTTATTTCACAGAACCCTAATAACAAGTCAAGTACAAGATGTAGCAACACGTCAGACTCTGAACTCTTCATAGATAAAGTGAAAAACATAATAATACATTTCATTTAATACAAGCATACGCAATATATTACAAATACACATGTCTACACATCATATATTATAGCGGTGCAAGTATATACACAGTTTATGCAATACACCAACAATTACCAAAGTCTTTTCTTTAAAGTTTTTTTTTTTTTAAATGTGTGGATCGAAGGTGAACATTTTAAAGCATCAATCCAGACTTTCCAAAGCTGAACCCCCCCCCCCCCCCCGACAGAAACACATCTACTTTTTAAAGGATGATTTTTGCATTTACACGACAACGTTTTGACGTCCCTAACGTCCATTTACAAGGAAACTCTGAAAGGCCATGTGGTTATCACATTTCACCACTAGTGGGTGCTCTTGCACCTACGCCTTACCAGCGTTTCAGAAAAGTTGCATTTTTTTTCAACATTTCCAGGGAGACGGGAGCATTTTCAGAAAAGTGTCATTTCCATGGAGATGGTGGTTTTCAAAAGTTTCACCTTAGGAGCCGTTTAAAAAAAAAAATGCCCTCGTGGAAGGAAAGTAGCTCAAAGAGATGAGCAGAGACATTTCTTCATCTGAGGCTCCGTGAAAGTCGTCCATGTTTGCTTTTCCGCAGTCGAGGTAAACAAAACCACTCGACTGTCTGTGGGTTAATTATTGAGCCACAGAATAACATAAAAGTGGAGAAAGTGGAGAAATACGCAGCCACATATTAGCCCATCTGCTGTTTTAGAGTATGTAATATAAATAAACATTTTGCTTTTAATTTTTATTTAGTTTGCACTCCACGCTGAGTGTCAAAATTGGCGAGAAAAAGGTGAAACGGCCAGAACAGCTTTGAGGAAAAGAAAAAGAGAAAAGAACAGAAAGGATAAGAAAATAATGAAGAAAATTATTGAGAAAAAAAAAATGCTAGGATCGCTAAAACTGCTCGAACCAATTAGGAAACAGAGCAGATATGAATAAACTAAAAATAGACGAGTTGTATGAAATGGCTAAAGCAGGAAAGTTCATTTAAAAAAACCTTTAAAAATGGAGAAAACATCTAAAAAAGAATTAAAATGATCACATTTTAATAGTGACACCTTATTTTTTGTACATATAGCAGTTTTGTTATTATTATAATTTTTTTAATTCACATTTTTTGTGGCTCAAGACAAATTTTATTCGGTGGAAAATCCTAATTAAAAGGTCCGTATGTGTTCATGAGCAGCTTCAAGTGTGAGGAGGAGGAGGAGGACGCGTCTCGAGTAAACAAACGCAAATGAGAAAAACAAGACAGATTGTGGTTAACGAAGACAGAGTGGACGATCCGTCTCGGTCGAGTAGAAAAGAACCAGCCACCAGATTAAAAGTGCCTGGTTGAAGAACATGTGCTTGTTGACAGGCGCTCTTGTCTTATCGCGTTGTTTTTCTTATTTAAAAAGAAAATCTGTTCTGTCCTCAGCCGCTCTGGGTTTATCCGTGGCCTTCATCTTGAAGTTCAGAGACAACATGTTCCACGTGCTGACGGGCCAGATCACCACCGTGCTGGTGACCAGCCTCTCCTTCTTCCTCTTCAACTTCCGCCCGTCGCTGGACTTCTTCCTGCAGGCGCCCGTCGTCCTGCTCGCCATCTTCGTCTACAACGCCAGCAAGCCCCGGGACCCGGAGTACAGCCTGCAGCGGGAGAAGCTGCGGGTCATCAACGGCGAGGTGCCCGAGAGGTCCAGAGGGGTAAGACGTCTCGGGGTGGGGGGTGGGGGGGATGGGGTTGAGGGTTCCTCTGAGACGAGATTTGGAAACCTGAAGACGACTCTCACTGGGACAGACGGTGGGAATCACCTGTTAGGACACCGTCCCCCCCCCGGGGTGTCCGCCATGTAGCGGCCGGTGCTGTCATCGGTTTGGCCGTTTTCAACAAAATTAACGCCCGTATTGTAATAATATAAAGTATTTGATCCATTATCTTCGTAACATTTTGTCAACAATCGAACAAGTTACATCATTAATTAGTAAAAAAAATCAGTTTAAAATGTAGTAAGTGTATCCAGTGAGGGAGTAAAACATAAACAAGTGTCCATTCGCCATTTTAATAAATTTATTTATTTTTATTTATTTATAAAAATATTTTCCCCGCTCCTTTTTCCTTTTCTTGCCCCCCCCCCCTTTTTTTTTTTCTTTTGTACCTTTTTTCTTTTCTCACAAAGCTTTTTTTTTTTTGCAGGTTTTGTGCAGTTTGCTTATGAAAAGTATGTGTAGTGGATCCCATCGAGAGGATTCATACTCTTAATTGTGGTTTTAAGAAAGTCTGATTATTTTATTCTATTATTGGCAGTTTTTTTTTTTTACTTAATTGGCTTTATTACATTGAGAAGAGTGAAGATGCTTGCGTAATTGGCAATTATTAAGTGATCGGTTAAACACAATCAAACAGTGGATTTGAATTGAAGACAAATCTTTGTTTCTTTCCCCCTTTTTTTTCTTTTTTCTTTCTTCTTTTGTCTTTTTTTACATGATGCACCACTTTATTGAATCTATTTGACTCTCAATTTGCACTTTGTGTCCTACATTTAGTAAAACAAAGTGCAGCAGAGTTTGAACGTGAACGTTAGCCTCTATCCGAATGTTGCTCCCGGACGCCGGCAAACACGATTTACCCCTTTTTTCGGCGGCGGTTTTCGTCCTCGTCAGCCATGTTGGATTTCCTCCCCGCTGAACGTCTGTGACTCCCGTTGCAGGACGGCGAGGAGGTGGAGCTCCTGACCAAGTCCAACACCGACAGCGAGTCCGAGGAGTCCCTGTAGGTCCGAGGAGTCCCTGTAGGTCCGCCGCCGAGCCGCACAATATAGACCGAAGCTCCGCCTCCACACACGATCGATCCCCTGATTCCTTGTCGTCCACGTCGGAAAGGGAAATTCCTTCAATCCCATGTTGGAATCGCTACATATCAAACGACAATGCACAAAATATGTCTTAAGTTGTTTTGGGGTTATTTTTTTGTATCTGAATTGTCGATTGTAATGACCAGGATCTCTTGAACTCTGACCAGGACTATTTAATGATGGTGCTGTTTTTTCCAGCTCATGCAGGGTATTTTTGACTCGTTGACATGCCTATGAACCGATAGCAAAGGGAACACCGTGTTTTGTTACACGGCGACACGTTTTTTTCTGCGTCTCGCGTGACTTTTAAAAAGTGGCGGGCCGCACATTCCGGACCCAGGCCTTCACCTGAGTCATTCCACCCCCCCCCATAACCTTTTTATGGCTACAAAAACCACGTTATCGTGCAGAAATGCAGTATAAAAAGCCTTGAATCACGGATACCCGTGTAGCCAAAATAAATACCTTTACGAATTAAAAAAAAAAAAAATCCAGGTTCACGTCTTATCTTCTGCTGCAGCTGTCTATATATATATATATGGTCTTGAAAATAATAAAATGTAAAATTTGTAGTGTTTGTAGTGAGTGCATGTAAATTGCTTCGAAGCGCTGCGGTGCGTTTAATGACCTCTTGGAAAAGTTTCGATAAATCTGCACTCAAAACCGCTATTAAAGCAACAGAACTACATTTTTATTCCTGCAGCTCGCTACAGGTGCAGTCAGCTCGCGCTGGATAGAGTGAACTCTCTGACGAGCCAATCAGAGGGCTTGGATGCGTGACATCACCCTTAGGAGTCGCCATTATCGAAACCTTGATTGGTCGAAGCAGCAGCATGACGGAAAACTTATTTTACGCTGCAGACGCCTGCGGAATTGAATCCGAGTTTGAAAAAATGGCGGGTGGACGAGTCGTCCTCTGACTCATCTGTGTCGGGACGCGCCGGCCAATCAGCAGCCTGGGTTCCCCGGTCGCGGCGACTTAACGCGTAGAGGAAAAGCGTCGTTTTGGGTGGAGTCTATGGGGGGCTGAGGAGGAACGAGTGGATGAAAACGCCATATGTAAGACCAATTGCAGTCTACGTTCTAGTAGATTCATTCGCTCCTCGTCTCAGTCGGTCTGGAATCAATTTCGACAGACCTTCAAACTTTTATTCCACCAAACCCCGTAAAGCCAATAATGAGGGTCACTTTCTTAATCTATAGATATCACTGTAAAAGCTGTAAATAATAAGTTTCTTTCTATTAAGATTGTGTGAAATTGTAATATTCTATGTAAAAATAAAACAAAATCAGTTTTTCTTGGTGCCTCCTCGCTGCCAGCAAGTCATTGTAACTGAGAACCGCTTCTCAACTGTCCTCCCTGAAAAAGACTAAGTCTGTTAGTCGATCTCTCACTAAACACAGGGTTTTTTAGTGAATCGCCGCCCGGTGTCGCTGAATCAAGAGCAGTTTGAGATGTTGCGACATTCAGTGTCGACGTCATTGAGTTTTGACTGATTCGGTGTTTTAGGGTGGAAAAATTCAAAAAGACTGTTTGTGGAAATGAGCACAACATCAAAGTGACTAGAATATCAAAACAACCAATAATCATTTGTCTTTTCAACAAACAGAAAAAAAAATGTACGTGCACTGGAAGTCCAACCAGAGAGAATCGGGACGTTTTTGTTACTCTAATTCGTACAAAGTGAACCTTACTTTTTGAATGTCACGGCGACTTTGTTTGTCGATAATGGATCGACGCCACGTCGTCCTGGTGACGGTCACATGACGACATTTTATTATCCAATTTATTTTATGACGTTTCGCCTCGTACCGGTAGAACCAATATTAATACCAACCGATTGGACGCCCACACACCAAATCGTTTTCTTTATGCGTGCTGTTTTTAACAGATCATGTCTGAACGCTATTTGTTGTAAAATACAACTGCAATATAATTATTTCCTTCCTGTCTTATGTAAAAAAAAAAAAAAATTGTTCTCTGGTTTAAAAAAAAATGTTTACAATAAATTCCAGGTGTCTTGGTTGATCTTTTGACTTGATTCTGTGTGTTTCTTTGGGAACTGTTTGAATTCAACCCAATGTTATTTACTATAGCAAACATGACTTCTACATGGAAAACTTGAATTCACACCTAATCCATGTGAATTTTTGGTTCTAATTTTCTATAATTGCATTGAAAAATACTGCTGTACATTTGTTGAGTTTGAATGAATATATCCATCCATCCAGGTTACACTACGGCAATTTCAATTAATGTACCTTAAAAACATTGTGTCTGTGGGAGGAAACCAAAGTTTACAGAAAAAAAAGCTTTTAGCTCTGAGGTGCAACTTCTTAACATTTCCACCTCTGCATAAAACCTAAAAATGTTCTGCAAGCTGTATATAATTACACAGTTCAAACTAAGTGTGGGGGTAAAAAAAGCAGCTTCGTCAATGATGAACAAATAATTTAAGGCTGAATCTTAACCCAGAACTTCTCGTGCTCTTACGACTCGTGGCCACTAGGTGGAGCTGCAGCTCAACAGATCGCCACGAATCAACTCACCAATGAGGACGTCAAAGGCCCTCCTCTGTAGTTAAACGTTTATTTGTCATATAGCCCATTGAGTATAAATAAGAACATAATTCTTTTTTTTATTTAATAGCAACAGAAACTTTACAAAGTACAAATAACGTGACAGCTGCTGTTCATAAAATAATCTGTAAGTGCACCGCAGATGCAACAGATGTCCAATAAATACACGTCTGGCATTGAGCCAGTTATCTACAACGTCAAGGTGCCGGAGGTACGTGACTTTGACCTGGAAGCTGAAGTGAAGGCGACAGATCAAAGATGTTAAAGTGTTGGAAGTGGAGAAACGTTAAAAAGCTAAAAAAAAGCCCGGGCTCATCTACCCCGTCGCCGACTAACCGTTGGGATTCAAATCCACCCCACCCCCCCCCGCCCGTCTCATGCAGCGTCCTACGCCCCTCCCCCGCCTGGAAAAAACAACCGAAGAGGCTGGAAGCAGTTCTGACGCTTCCCGCTTAAGTGCTACGAAACATTCGAGGATCTCGGGCGACTTTCCCCGGTGGAGGTGCGGGGGGGGGGGGGCGGGTCAAAGAGAGAGGCGGACTAGTAGCCGTAGCCCTGGTGGTAGCCGTCCTGGTAGCCGTGCTCGTAGCCGTGCTGGTGGTAGCCGTAGCCGCCGTACTCGTCCTCGGGGCAGCGCATGCCGAGCGACTGCTGGATGGCCATCTCCTGCCTGCGCAGCTGCATGGAGTCCACCAGGTCGTAGATGATGGCCATGGACCACATGGGCGACGGGTACCAGGACTTGACGTTGCCGTCCTTCCCCACCAGCAGCATGGAGAAGTACTCGGGGCTGATCTGGAAGTAGTTCCTCATGTCCTTCACCAGCGTGCCCGACAGACCCTCGCGCTCCACCGTGGCGGTCCCTGTGGGGGGGACGAAGACACGCAAGGTTTATCTATCGGGGACGTTTGTTCCCGTCGCATTGACACTCACGGGGGAAGCTTCCTGCGCGGCGATCGAAGCGCCAAAACGCAGAAACCGCAAGTCGACTGGAAGCACTTGCAGTTTCTGCGAGACTCCGGGTTTCTTCTTTCCTCGTCACTGTTTCTCAACTCAACTCGACTCAACTTTATCTATAAAGCGCTTTAAGCAGCCGTAGCCGAGACAAAGTGCTGTACATTGAAATAAAAATATAAGAGGCAAAATAAAAACATTTAAAACAATAAAAAAGTTTAAAACAATCAAATGGTAAAACAATAAACAAAACATAAAAAGTTAAAACAATAAGAGAAAAACGAAGGCACCAAAACCAGAGCAGAGTCTCACGCTGAGGTAAAAGCCAAAGAATAAAAATGGGTTTTAAGACGAGTTTCAAAAAATTTAAAAATCAATTTCATTGATTTAACCCCTTCATCTCCATTCTTTCACTGCTGATGGGATTCCATGGCCCATTTGCCCCCTTAGTGGGGCAGTTCAGTAACCTGGAGCCATAATAACCTTTAGATTTCAACTGTTTTTTTTGTTTTTCTTTGTTGAATATTCAGTAAAACCTCTGATGGTTTTTACTGATTCAATATCAACTGGTCTGGACCAGTTGATATTGAATGAACCAAATATGTTCTTGAAGAAACATACCTTTTTAATAGCATATAATTGAACCAATATAGATATAGATATACATATAAACATGTATATAATATATACAGAGATGTATACTAAATAAAATATTACTTCCATGTACAGATCAGTTTCAGCTTGAGTGGGCCGGACCGGTAAAATACTACCGTAATAACCTTTGAATTTACACTTTTTTCTTTGTTGTGGCACAAAGTGTACGGGATGAAAGTGTCTGCAGTTTTGCAAGATCACATAGCTGGTACTGAAAATGACTACAATCTCAACATAATCAATTCCAATGAGACATTCTGCTGTAAAATACTATGAAATGTGAAAAAAACCCTCCTCTAAATCCTATATAACCACCTTATTTCGTGGTTTTTTGGGGTCTTTGACCCACAAGCCTTACGTTTGACTCCCCTGGTGTAACAAAGTGAACGGTAAGCTGAGAGGGTCATCACAGCGCAGCACCGCTTTGCTGGGACAAATAAGATAAATCATATCTCAAAATTAATTCTGTGGCCGTTTTTACTGTCGCTCAGCTTGAGATTTGGCAGGAAAACCCGTCCGTTGTCTGCGTTTGGCAGGTTGTCCGCTCTTTAAGGAGTGTTGACAGTTAAAACCTGTCTTTGCACGAGGATTTGTCCACTCAGTACAGGGTGTCCCCTCGCTATATATGATGAAAATGTCAATATCCTGACTGGAGTAGAAAGTCTAGATTTGCACAAGAAGTGTTTATCCAAGAAAAGATTCCTGTGCAAAGAACTTTTGCACTGATTTGCCCAATTATTTTCATGATCACCCCCCCCCCCCCCCCTCCAAACATAAGACGTAAGTTAAAGGTATATTTATCTTAAAGAGACAGTACTCACCATTGATAGGATACAGCTCCAGGACTCCGCCCATATCCGGCGCCTCGGTGCCAACCAGCTTCAGAATGGCGATGTGCCTCAGACCTGCGTCACCACGGCAACCACCACCACAAAAACACATGAGAGGAGAGATATTTCAGACGGACGAGGGGAAAACCTTCAGACGGGGACGCGGTGATAAAGTCCAAACAGGTTTATTATTGGAGCCGTCCTGAAAAGAAAGTGGTTTCTAGTTGAAAGGGGGAGGGGGGGGGGGGGGCAACACACCAGTGCTGGAAAAAAAAAAACCTCACACAACCTGATCTTGGCCGGCTGATGAGGCAAGACGTCTTTTTTTTCTTTTCTTTCTTTGCTCACCTTTCGGACTGGAACAATGAACATTCATGCAGGCTGACGTCAGAGCTGGACTGACTTCATGGAAGCGGTCCAGACTTTCTACCTTCTCAACACGTCTGGTTATCGTCACCAGTTACTTTCCTCAAAAGTCATGGGGTTTCACTACTTGTGTCAGAAGGAATAGTACAGCACATCCATCCATACGCAAGTAAATGTACATAATACTCTTCTCAAAAGTTAACTCCGGATGTTAGTTTCTTAGCATTTGACGATTTAAGGTTTTTATATGAAACATATGAGACTTTATTTATGAGGTGTGTCCGGCTTGGAGCGTCTTGCCGGCCACTTTTATCCCCAGGGGCCTTATGTTTGAATAAATAACATGAGCAAATGAGTAAAAATCAACAGGCGTCGGTGAAAAAAGTGAATCAGAACTCTGGTTGATGTGAGCCGAGCTGCAGCCAGAGGTTCAACATGGCTAGAAAGTCCCGATGACAGCATTTATTTGGCTTTTCCGAGAGGTGAAGTCCGCCGGCGGCTGTTTAATGTTTATATTTATCCTGCGTAAATCTGCCAGATGCATCGGCTTGTTGACTTGTGCAAAGTTTGGATAAACGTCTCTTTGTGAGATTTACACTCAGTAAGATTTTAGAGCAAAAGTGGAGGAGGAGGAGGAGGAGGAGGAGCTTGTTGGCCTCAGACAGAAACAGAGTCGCTCCTTCTGCCAGCGCCGTCATCTGTAATCCCTCCACGCATGCAGACGATATCCTCGATAAACAACTTTCTTCACATGATTAATGCGCTCGGATCTGACTCATGCTCTGGCGGGGAGGGATCAGATCATGTGAGGGTCACGATAAGGTGAAATAGAAGGTCAAAATAAAACTAAGAGAAGAATCGAGACGTTTGATTTTGCTTGGTTGAAATGATCCGAAGTACAATTTATAGGTTCCCTGTTCAGAACATGATAGCCGTTAGCTCATATCGATGGTAACCAGGTAGGTCAGGTTGCAACATCACTGTATGAAACATAGGCAGGGAACGTCTCCGTGGCAACAGACGCTGATCTCTTTTGATCTCTTCCATGAGGTGAGGAGAAAAGCTTTCTTTCTTTCTTTCTTTCTTTCTTTCTTTCTTTCTTTCTTTCTTTGCGGCGGGAATTGTATAGACCAGACAGAACCAACAGATGGCAGTAGTTCAACTTCAAGGAGAGGAGGAGGAGAAGAAGAAGAAGAACAGGAACAGGAACAAGAACAAGAACAAGAACAAGAACAAGAACAAGAACAAGAACAAGAACAGGAACAAGAACAAGAAGAACAGGAACAAGAAGAAGAACAGGAACAAGAAGAACAGGAATAAGAAGAAGAAGAACAAGAAGAACAGGAACAGGAACAAGTATAAGAAGAAGAAGAAGAACAACAGGAACAGGAACAAGAAGAAGAAGAAGAAGAAGAAGAAGAAGAACAGGAACAAGAAGAAGAAGAAGAACACGAACAAGAAGAACAGGAATAAGAAGAAGAACAAGAAGAACAGGAACAGGAACAAGTACAAGAAGAAGAAGAAGAACAACAGGAACAGGAACAAGAAGAAGAAGAAGAACAGGAACAAGAAGAAGAAGAAGAACACGAACAAGAAGAAGAAGAACAGGAACAAGAAGAAGAAGAAGAAGAAGAAGAACCGGAACAGGAACAAGAACAAGAACAAGAAAGCTTCTCGACCAACTTCATCGGTCACCCAACGTGACCCAACGTGACCCAATGAAGTTGGCGAAGGTAATAAACATCCTTCCAGTCTTGGGTTGTTATGGTACGTTTCTGATCTGATGCTGAACTCGCAGCGGGGAAACTGGCGACCACCAGGTGGGAGTTACGAAAAGCGGCGGCGCGGCAACTCACCCAGATTGCAGGCCTGGCTGTTCAGAGCGTAGAGCTGCTGCTGGTACGCCCACTCCTCGTCGTTGGGGGCGGAGATGATGAACAGGCGACGTCTCCAGCGGAACCTGCAATCAAGAGGCGAAAAATGTGGATTTAAATGGCGTCCGCAGCTCTTAACATTTCATTGGTTTCCCGAGCGTTACTGCCAGGAGGCGGATTACGGCGAAACGGCCGCAGCACAGCGACCAGCAGCCACTTCTCAGACCTGTCTGGTGGATATATTGCAGTGACTGAGCCTGCAGGAGCATCGAGCGCCTCTGTGACTTTCAGTCCGAGTGGGGCAGGAAGAAACAAACCCCTCTCTGCCAAATATCGCTTGGAATCACTGAGAAAATGTAGGCAAAGAAATCCAGTCTGAAGCGGACGCTGCCTGACGAGACCACCCAAACACTGGTTTCACCGAGGTTCAAACCAGAGTGATGTGGTTTTTCCCACCAAGAAGGTCCATCAAAGTCCGTTTTAATGAAACAGACAAGCTTGTTTTTTTATTTTATTTTTGGGGGGGAGGGGGTTGTTTACACAATGTCTTCACTTAGTATTGACACGAGAAACAACTTTTTGAAAATGCTAACTCTCTGGAAACGCTCGGGTTCAGCGCCCATGAAGACGGGGAAAATGCTGACGCTGCTTTTTACGCACCACGGCTGGAGTTAATAGTAGTTCTGCACATGCTCAGTAGAGGGATAATCCTTTCGGAGTATCGTGACTCCCGGTCCATGTTCTCCCGGGACTTGGTAGTTATATTTTGACCGTCACCGTAATAACAATCCAACTTGGTCGTCTGTCCACGAGAATGTCCGTGTTCTCCCGGCAACAGCGTCAACTTGTGGCCCAACGTGAAATCTTTTTCAGCTTTTCTGCCATTTCCATGGACGTTGTTTTTGAAACATTGCCCTGTAAACGCGAAACTCTTTTTTTTGTCCCTGTTTTTTTTTTTTTTATCACATAAACAAGGCAGCGTTCTAAACCGGCTCTACCTGGACAGGAAGTTCTCCAGCGACCGCGGCTTGTCCTCCTTCTTACACTCCACCCCGTCCCTCTTCTGCTGCTCCATCTCCCGGATCCGAGACGAGAAGGTGTCGACGTAGTCAAACACCGCCTTCATGGCGATGGGAACCTCGTACGATTGCTGAAGCGAGGGGAAAAAAGAAAGAACGAATCAACACGCCTGAGGAGCAGAATGTGGAAAGAGCACGGAGGATATGAAAATAGACTGAAACAATAGCAGATCTGTTCCCAGTGGAGGGATGAAGGGATGTTTAAGACAATGTTAGATTCTGTGTCCGCCAAATCCAAACCAGCTTTTGTGAAAACGTCTGGGAAGCAGCTCGAGGTCTGTTGCCTCACAGGGTGTTTCTGTTGGTAAAACTCGAGTCAGTGTCCCTGTTGTAAAACTTTCCAGTTGCTTCGGCGTTAAGTTCTGCTTTTTGGTTTGTGGCTTTTCTTTTCGATTAGTTTTTAACGAGGCTGAAGTTAGATGTTGTATGTTTGTTAAATTTGTAGAGTCGTCGGAAAAGAGCCTGAGATTCCTCCTGCTGCTTTCTCATAAAGCGACTCAATACACCATCTGGTGGTTGAAACTTGTACTGCATAACAAAAGAAACTGACAACAAGATGGAAAATTATAATAACAACAACAATAATAATATTAATAATGATGATGATGATGATAGATAATCTCTATATATACATATTTGAAGTTTCAGTGTAATTTCTAATCAACAAGGACTTATATTTTGAAGGAGTTTGGGGCTTTTATCTTGGATGCCTTTTCCAATTTGTCTTCATATGGAGGAAAAGTAAAATGTAAAGTACCTGAAAAATCTACAGTAATAAAGTATGAATACCTCATTCTTTCATTCTGTAGCACATGCAGTAAAACATAACACAGCTGCATACACGCACACACACACACACACACACACGTAAACTCACAGACTCCCCTGTCAGCACAGAACAGGAACACTGGACTCTTTGATGAGTGTGTCTGAAAACAGCCCCGTGATTAAAGTATAGCACGCACACACATATACACACACACTTGACTCGCTGTAACATTTACTGTAAAATTCAGCCTAATTTGAATAAAAATCCTAGAAACGAGTTCCCACCTGGACTCTCATGTCGGTGTCGGTGAGAACCATGTAGAAGTCGTCAAACGTCATGCTGAACTCCTTCCTCAGCTCGGTGATCAGATCCTGGTTCACCAGGTCCTCCTGGCGGAGGCCCTTCATGGGCTTGTCATTCTCTGGAAAAACAATTCAGTCAGGAAGGATTCAGTTTACTGAGGGACGACGACCCCGAACCACCCGGACCATGTCAGACAAACGCTGACTCAGCAGGTTTTAATATAGTTTATTTCTGGATGTACGCCGGTCATTTTGGGCACCAGAGTAACGAAAACTAGACCTTGTTATATGTTGTATTAGAAGTACCTTGTAACCTTCTACATAGAACGATGTATTCTCTTGGATTTCCAAACAATCATGGCGTTGTTGCATAGACCTCTTGATTTTAAAGTATATAACGTTTTTTTAATGCTTTAAAAATAGCTGAGTTACCATTCAATTCATTTACGTCACAAAATTACCAAGTTTAAGCATTTACATAAAAAGTATAACATTTATGAACGTGAACATCATGCCTGCAAAGAACAAGAAGGTGAACCAGGGCGCGAGTTCTGTCCATGTTTAGCGCCTTTATTTTTCCTGAATGGACGGCGCACTTTTATGACGTTTTTTTCTTTCGTCATCACGTCATCGAGATTGCGTAATCACATCGAGTCACGATAGATTCAGCTCATGCAGTCTGCAAAAACGATGATCTAAATTCGTCTTTGACGACCCAGACGGCCGAAGACTTACAAAGAAGCTCAACACTGTTGGTCTGTGGTCTTTTGTGGTCCTCATAAATGGGTCCCAGACCCCCCACTTTGGATAAAAGTTCCTGTGGTACTGTCAGCTGTAACATCCGAAAACAAAGTGAGAAAGTCCCATCACTGTCTGTCGTCTCGATATGAAACGATGCTCAATTGTTTTCCCGTCACATGAGCCACAATGAGAGGACAATGTGTTTTCCATTTCTGACTTCAAAGCCATTTCCTCTGGCGAATGTGACAAGAGAGTGAAGGCAGTGAAGGGAGGAAACACGCAAACAGAGCGGGACTCGACAAAGAGCGGCTTTTATCCACGGTGATCTGGCAGAAATGTGCCGAAGCCTTTAATTGCCGCTCCCACTCTGCACACAGACCGCAGAACAACGTGCAGCAGTGGAGTCGGGAAAACCCAAACACCCGTGAAGTCACATCAACATAAAGGAGGGTGGGCTCTGAAAGAACCAGCTGTTCGTGTAAATAAACAAACGTAAATAAATGTGATTTCTTCACTGGGAATCATATGCTGGAGATTTAATACAGATCTCGACCGAACAACGTCCAGATGGGAAAGTTGCCGAAATGCACTGGTGTTGTTGACTCTCAAGATTTCAACGGCTCTTCTCCAACAAAGTATAGATTTACTCCCATTTACCACACCGTCATCTGCATACGTGGAGATACACTTCTTAGGTACGGATACCGAGTGGACCCTATTAAAGGAGCTTGAATGTTTACTGTGGACTTTTCTTTGTACAAGGTTAGAAAAACGCAGCAAGAGAGGTTAAGTGGTGACCCTAAATTGTCCCGAGGTGTGTATGTGTGTGGTTGTGTGTCTCTGTGTGCTCGCCCTGGGTCGGACCGGCGATGTCTCCAGGGTGTAATCTGTCTTCACCCGTCGTCGCAACGGACCGACAGACGACGGACTTAAAGGGTCACCGACTTGTTATGACGTGCAGAGATTCACACTCACGCTCTCTCGGTGCTAGCTATGAGTGCACAACTGCTACCGTATTATCCAGACTATTGATGGCACCTGAACATAAGCCGCACCCAGCAGATCTAAAAAGAGTGTATATGCCGCACTTTTCTGTAAAGTATTTCATTGATTATTTTGGTTAACTGGTTAACCATGGAGCGCTGCGATAGGGAGCAACAGGTCGGAGTTACGTGATGCGCCTGAACGCATCACTCACGGCGATGACAAAGCACATGACGACGTCAGGAAGACAGAAATATCACTTTTAGGGCCGATTTTAGAGAAACAGAGGCGCAGATACAGGCGGAAGTAAAGTCCGGATGAAGCTCGTTAACCCGTAAAAACCCATAAAATCTCCCTGTTATTGTTTAAACTGCAGGGTTCACAGCGTGTGAAGAAAGTAGTCGTGGCTTATAATCTAGATATTACGGTAATCAGAAATCTTCCTGGTCAATAAAATCTCCAGGGGCCTCTTGGGTTTTAAGGGTCTTGCTCAGATGCGACAATGCGAATCTCGTGAGATTTAGAATTCAAGACTCCACTTCTTTACCTTCTGCTCCAAGTACCACGACCTGATGGTTACACATATGGAACTTCTCATTATCCACTTCACTAAACACCGGTTTTACACAAACACACGCACACACACACGCTGGCCGTCCAGCTGGTGAGTGGAACACTAGCGTAAGCGAGGCCACCCATGGGTGACGTCGTCTTCCAGTCGGATAAAGCCTCGCCGTCACGCGGAGCGACAGACTCATAAAGTGAGTGTGTGTGTGTGTGTGTGTGTGTGTGTGAGTGTGTCTGTGTGTGTCCTGGAGTGAAACGGCGCTGACCGAGCCCTCGGGTCCGACGCCGCTTATAAAAAACCCTCGGAACATTAAAGAGGGGAAACGCCGGTGACGCTGCGCTTCTCATGGGGAAAACAAGCGGCGGTTTTGTTGCGTCTTAACGAGCAGCTCGAGAGATTTAATGAAAGAGGGTTTTTTTTTTTTTTAAAACATTGTCATGATTACTCTGAGTGTGTTTGTGTGTGTGTGGGTGTGACGGATAAACCGTATTCAGGATACACAACCAGTCCAGAGGAGGAAAACGTACCTCTCGTTCAGGATGGTACACAGAGGAGGAAGATGCTCTAGAATCTGTTTGCTGCTCTTGAAATGAACGGCTTTACGAAGATGAACAACCAACGTGCACAAATACTAAGTTAAGTAAAATAAGAATGGATAATATTGTAATAATTTGATTATTTTAAGTAATAAAGTCAATATAATAACAACTTGTCCTCAATGTAATCAAATAACTGGGAGTGCTACATAGTATGTATCTTCAATTAATGGATATGATGACTATACCATCCACTCAACTTTTTTTTTGATTAGCAAACCACATAAAAACTTTAAAAAAATTAAAAACACACTTTTACCTCCAATACTTACCAATACAGTAATATTACTGGCTGATTTAATAATTGGCTGGATGTTTTTATGATATTGGCTCAAATATTTCATTGGCGCTATCACATTTACAATATCCCAAATTATTGAGTTATTGGCAGGTATTACATTATTGGTTGCTACACTTCCTACGCTTGCTTCTTCTTCTTTATTTTTTGTGTTTTCTTTTCAGACATCGAGTGTGAAATTGCAGAAATCCGCTGTGAGTGGGTGCGTGAAGTGTACTTGCGTCGAGACGGAACCTGAACGTCTCACCGATCTGGTAGTGGTCGATCTTCATGGTGGAGTTGGTGAGCGAGCCGAAGATGGTGATGATGGACACTTTCCTGATGGCCATCTCACACACCGACTCCAGGTACTCGTCTCTCTGCTGGACGTACATGCTGTTCTCCTCGCCGGGGGAGGTGATGAGCTGTGAGGGGGGCGCGGGGG
This sequence comes from Blennius ocellaris, assembly GCF_963422515.1. Classification (NCBI taxonomy): domain Eukaryota; kingdom Metazoa; phylum Chordata; class Actinopteri; order Blenniiformes; family Blenniidae; genus Blennius; species Blennius ocellaris. The sequence continues at coordinate 5,069,469 of NC_137655.1, forward strand.
GGGGGGGGGGGACAGGATCATGTGTTTGTAATGACACACACATGCACACTTATAAACACATGCACATTTGCACACACACACACAACATTACGTACAGGTACACATACACGTGTACGCACAAACACACACGCTCACACATGCACACAGACTCACACACACACACATATAAACACATGTACACTTATGTGTGTATGTGTGTGTGTGTGTGCGCGCGCGTGTGCGTGTGTGTGTGTGTGTGCGTGTGTGTGTGAGTGTGTGTGTGTGTGTGTGTGTGTGTGTGTGTGTGTGTGTGTGTGTGTGTGTGTGTGTGTGTGTGTGTGTGTGTGTGAGCATGTCTACGTGCGTGTGCATATATTTGTATGTGTGTGTGCGTGTGTGGGTATGCACATTCTCACGCACACAATTACGCTCACATATGCACACACATAAGACACTTGCGTATACACACACACACACACATACACACACACACACACACACACATACACATTCACACACACACAGACACACGCTCACATATGCACACAGACACACACACACACATAAACCCATGTACACATACGTGTGTGTGTGTGTGTGTGTGTGCGTGCGTGTGCATGTGGGCCTGTGCGTGTGTGTGCGTATGCACATTCGCACGTACACAACTATGCTCACATATGCACACAGACACAGACACAGACACACACACACACACACACACACACACACACACACGCACACACACACACACACACACACACACACACACACACACACACACACACACACACACACACACACACACACACGCACACACACACAGAGGTGGTGTTTACACTAAGCGGCAGGCGGAGGAATATTTCCACTGCCGTGATAAGACCCTCTGGAGAGACGCAGAGTCTGTTAACACGCAGCTGTGCAGAGCGTTAAATTACCTCGTCCACTTCGTCGCCATACACAGAAACAACACGGAGGGACGAGTCGATCCGTACGTCTCGTCCTCCCGCTACAGCTTTTCTACTGTTTCAGATTATAAACTCACATCTCATCGTTTAAAATATGACCGTGATGTAACGGAGCTCAGGGATTAAACAGGCAAACCGCCGAAGCCAAGATCAGCAAAACTCACGGGATTGTGAAAGTTAACAGAAAGAATTTGATTCTAGAAATCCTTTTTTACAGGAATTACTACGATCTATATTCTAATAGTCAAAAGTCACTCAGACTGTTTAATGACTGATCCACTCATTAAGTTCAGGTGGGAGGAAGATGCTCTGTAATCTGGTTAAAATACTGTAATATGCTGTAGTATTCATATCACACCTGCAGAGGCGCTTTAACGCCACGGAAATATACATAACATGAACTGAATAATAGATGTGGGATGTCGGGGCTAATGCTCATGCTAATGCTAATGCTACCTATTTTGGGTCAGATTTCGTGTTTCGCGTCAGGACGAGTTAGTTCGGGGTCACAGAGGCGTTCGCTCCTCCAGCAAACAGGAGTTCAGTGAAACGGTAACAAGAAAAAAAAAAACAAAAGAAAAAATCGATATTACCTGCTACTTTTTACCGCGATATTCTCGTCTTAATGCAGTTCGCTTAGTCCCTGTCGTGTCATTACTTGTGTTTACTACAGCTACAGAACACACTAAAGTAATCAGATTACTCGCTCACCAGCAGCCGCCTCCTGTTCTCGAAGTAATCCAGGAAGGAGGCCAGGGAGCTCTTGGGCGGCGGCGTGGGCCTCTTGGTGGGTTTGGGGTAGTCCTCTTTCTCGGGGTACTTGGACAGCTTCTTGCCGTTCTTCTTGCCGCCGACCTTCCCGTCTTTCCCCGGCTTCCCGCCCCTCCTCTCCGCCTTCTTCAGGGCCTTGTCGTTCTTCTTCTTCTTCTTGTCCTGCTTGCCCTTCGCCCTCTTGGTGGGACTGACGTTGGCGAAGGTCTCCGCCCCCTCGGGGTCGCTCTCCGTCGGGTTCCCGGGCTCGTAGCGGTCCTCGTACTCGTTGGTCATCACCTGGACGCAAGACACAAACAGCCTCAGCTTTGAGGATTTTTTTTTTTTTTTTTTTTTTTTTAGACAAATCCTAATAGACAAATCCATGCATGGGATGGCCCCAATTGTTTTGTTTTTTTAATCAAAAAAAGAAATAGTTTTGCTAATACCAGGTCAAACCACAGGATTACATTTTGAAAGTCTTGTGAACATTAGGAAAATTCTGCACTTTAAATTTTTTTTTTTTTTTAAATGGCACTTTATCTGTCAGACTGCTGAGTCGGCACTTTTATATTTGCACTTTTATGCTAGGTTTTTAGGAAAAAAATATTTTATCATCTTTGTCTTTGTTTTACCATGTTGTTTTTATATGTTTGTATATGTTTGTATGTTTGTACTATGGTGTTATAAGGGACAATAAAAAAAATTTCTGTTTCTGAAAAAAAAAAAGCCATACTGGTGATTTTAATCATTTATAGTTTGACCGTTTGTCCTTTAATAGTTTTCCGTATTATAATCAAATCCATCCAATGTGGCTGTTTTATCTTATTTAGCTGTTGGCGATTCAACCCGTTTTCAAAAACCAGTACGGGATGCCAACACAACAAAAATTAAAAACTAACTGTTTCTCCACACGTATTATTCTGAAAGCTTCCGAGGAGCCGCTGCAGAGGAGCTGCAGATGAGCTGTAGAACCGCACGCGGCCGATCTTTTACCTTCTCTCCCCCGTTCTTCTTCTTGGGGGGCTTGACCTTGACCGCCGGCTGCTTGCGGCCGTGTGGATCCCTGCCGTCCTTGTCGGTGCGGTTGTCGCCGGCCGGCGTGGTTCTGGCCGGGTGCCTCTCCCGCTCCCGCTCCCGCTCCCGCTCCCGGCGGTTGTAGTAGTAGGGGTCCACTGTGGTTCTCGGCGCGGGGAACCACAGCGCCGTGGTCTGGGCTCTGGTGGCTCTCTGGGTGGCGGTGGGTCTCCTGGTGGTGGTGGTGGTTGTAGTTCTTCTGGTGGTGGTTGTCGGTTTGGTGGTCGTCGTCGTTGCTTTGGTCGTCGTTGTCGTCGTTGCCCTGGTTGTTGTTGTGGTTGTAGGTCGAGTCGTGGTGGTGGTGGTGGTGGTTGGTCGTCTGGTGGTGGTGGTGGTCGTAGCCGTCGTGGTCGAGGCCTGTGGCGGCTTCCTGAGGATCTTCTTTCCAGGTTTTCTCTCGACGGGTGTGTCAGGAGCTGGCGAACAGAAACAAAAAGAGTCAGATGATTCACTTTTAGATTAAAATCCTCCACCACCAGAGGGCCAGTACACCGACTAGCACTGATTCATCCATTCCTCCATCTTTTATATCACTTTGTCCAAACAGGAAGTGGAGGTCATTCAAGCTGAAGAGTATTTACTATTTCCAAACACATAACATTTTCATCATGTAGAGTCACCAATGAACAGCAAATGCACGTCTTTGCACAATGAAAGGACGCCACAGTATCTGCAGATAAAAGTTGAGCACATTTCTTTACTTGCTTAGGGTCCCTTTGTGAGTCACTAACTAAATATTTCAAAATATGTCATTAGTATAACCCAAACCCTTGTTTCTCAAAGGTACAAGGTTTTTTGGTAGGGTCAAACACAGCTTAAAAATAATCTTGAGAATGGAAGAGAAATATCTTGAAGTTAAAAAAAAAAAAGCGAACCAACCTGTGATACCAACTTCTGCCACAAGGTGGTGAAGTGAGTCAAACTAACGTTATTTTTGCATTCAGTTCATTGAAAGAAGCAGAATTAGATTCTGACTTGACAAGTGCTGCATTGTAGTTAAAACCACCTAAAACCCTTAAAACACATTTAACATTTAAAATGAAGTTGACAGAGCTTCTAAAGTTTCATACGTTTTGAAAAAGTTTCATACATTTTAACTTTTTTTAAAAAAGTTTAAAAAAATACTAAAACTGTATCCTGTGTTGCACTTGTGATGTTTATGACGCACGATTTAGGATTTTAAACATTTCATCACATTCGCAGCCATTTTTGACCTGATTTTTAAAAGGTTTCAATCTTATTTTTTTTCTAACAGTTTTATAGATAATTTTTACATTTGAGCTCTTTTTGAATAAGTTTAGTATGTTCTTCTCCCCATATTTAAGTTGGTTTTCTTTCAAAAATCGTAGTCATTTTAGGATTAAATAGAAAGTTTTTCCCTTTTTCTTATAGTTTAAAAGCTATTTTTATGCATTTTAGTTGCACCTCTTTTAAAAACACTTTAGTTAAAATGTACTTTCTATGTGAAAGTACAATGAAAACAAGATAAAATGTTGATTTAGGTATGATTTTGTGAGACGTTAGAAGGCCACATGTCCAGATCAAGACCAGAGAATCCCAAGACCAAGATCTTGAAAATGTGGTCTGGAGTTCTACAACAGGAGTATTTATTTATTTATTTATTTCAACATGAATCCTTTGGTAGCGGGAATCAGCCGTGCGGCTCACCGGTGAAGGTGCCCTGCTCCACCTGACCCTCCACTCCGGCTCCTCTGCACTTCTGGACGAAGCCCTTCTGCCGGATCTTCTCCAGCTTCCTCATGGGCGACTGGTCGATGACTTCGTACATGGCCTCCAGCCTCACCGGGTAGGGGTACCTCTCCTCCACCTGCAGGGTCTTCTTCAGCAGGACCATCCCAAACTTACCTGCAGGTCAAAGGGGGGGGGGGGGGGGGGGGGCTCAGTGGGTGACGTCAAACAAGAGGTGAGATGTTGGAGGTTGGTACTTTCCTTACCTTTCTCCAGCTTCAGGAAGCTCATGAGTCTGGGGATGAGCGCCGTGTCCAGCGGCTCCTCCATCACCTTCCCCTCGGTGGTGATCCTCCTCACCTTGCCCCCCATCTCACCCTCCTGGTGGAAGATGACGACCTGGTGGACGTGTCGCTCCGCCAGCTCGCAGTACACGTCCGCCTTCAGGAGGGACATCATGAGCCTGTAGTAGCCATCGGAGTCGTGGGGCGCTGAGATCACCAGGACCCGGTTCTTCCCCGCGAAGCTGGCCAGGAGGTTGGGTGACCCCGCACTGCTGGGCATGCGGGCCACCCTGGCTCTCGCGCCCGGCGCGCCCTCGTCCTGCTGCACGCTGTGCTGCCGGGGCAAGCCGATCTGGCCCAGCACCGCTCTCCTCCTGGGAATCACACTCTCACCACCTGCCCTCCCGGTGGCCCCCTCCTCGAGCCCCGCGTTCCTAGAGCCGTGCACCGAGATGGCCGAGCTGAACCCGGGACGCAGACGTCTGACGAGGCGCTCTTTGTCCGTGACGCTCAGGTTGGCGCGTCCCAGCTTTGCGCGTCGGTGCGTCTGCAGCCGCCTGAGGTGAGTGGGTCGGTCCGCCTCGCTCCAGCTCAGCAGGTAAACCAGAGCCAAGCACACATGGAAAACCTTCATCCTGGCGGCTTGTCGGAACAACAGTTGGCGTTTTTTTTGAGAAGGTTTCAGATCCGGCGGTGGAGCCTCGGTCCGGACGCGTCTTTAGCGCATTTGGCGTCGTTCGTCAATTAACTCCGGACGAGGCAGAGCGCACAGGATCCGCACATAACAGCACATAACAGCATGCCAACGACCCACCTCAGAGGAAACCCTCCTCACTGTCTGCCCTTTTTTTCTATTTTGGAAGTTGTTAGGTTTGTTTTTTTGTTTTTTTCTTTAAAAAAAAAAGAAAAAAAAAAGAAGTTATATCCACAACTTCATCTCAGCCGCACATCCGTTTTCAAGTATAATAACAGGAGCTCGTGAGTATAGACCATCGCCGTTGAACAAACATTCCAACCTGGAGCTTTAATAGATCCTCAGAACCGGATAAAATGAATGAAGTCCTTCGGGCAGAAGCAGAGCAAAAAAAAAAGAAAAAGTTCTGGAGCGCGTCACAGCTCCCAAAGTTTGTTTACGCCTCATTAATCTGATTCCAAGCGCTCCTCGGGCATTGTTTATCCCCAGACCCAGGAAGGAGGAAGATGTCGGATAGTATAGTCCGAGTCAGACCCCGCTGGTAAAAAAAAAAACCAAAAAAAAAACCTCGATCCCAGCTTTTGGAGGCTTTCCCAGAAATGTCCGCGGTTGAGAAGCGCTCAGCCTGCCTCCGGACTCTTGGCGACGCAGCGTCAGGAGGACCTGCCCCGGGACCGCGCGCCAGGAAAAAGTCTGCTGGGTCCTGGAGGGGTGGGGATGGTCTCAGGTTGCGCTCAAACTCCACATTAAAAAAAAAAAAAAAAAAGCAGCTGACTAATATTCCAGATATTTTGGAAAGAATGGGGGGGAGAAAAAAAAAAAGGTGTGATGTTTTGACCCCCGGAGCTCAATGATCAGTCCAGGTCCTGCGCGCGAGCATCAAGAGAAACGCCCCAAAAACACACACACACACACACACACACACACACACACACACACACACACACTCACACACACACGCGCGCGCGCGCGCGCGCACGCACGCAGCAGGTTCAACTCACACGCTGAACGTTTATTTACTGTTTCTCCATCTGTTTAAACTCCAGCAGTGGAGGGAAATAAACTACAAATACTCAGATTACTGCAGAGGGAGAGCAGGTACTCATGTTGTGTCATGAAGCGAAAGTATGGAGGAAGATTGGAAACATAAAAAATGTAGTTTGTATCGCTTTATTGAGGTGAAAAAAAGGAATGTACTTGATAAAGAAGGAAAAAAATAAAATTTGGTGTGTGTGTGTCTCTCTCTCTCTCTCCATCTCTCTATCTCTCTATCTATATATATTTATCAAACATATATGTATTTATGTAACAACTTCACTTCTACTTGCACGTTCGTGAGAATATTTTTCTCAGGATGTAATTTTAATTACATTTTAAGTACATTGAGAACCATGTAATCTACTTAGATACATTCAGAATCGCTCAAAGCCAATTTATTGTCTCAGAAAAAAAAATGTATTCTTAATTCTTACAATAGTTTTACTTGAGTACAAATATTCTGGGATTTTTTTTTAACGCTGATAAAAGTTTACAAAAATCTTAAATAAGAAACACAGTGAGATATTTTCTGGCGAAAAAAATTATATAATTACTGTGATTACTTTCACTCGCTTATGCTGCTCGTGGACCCAAATCTTTCCATTTCCTACATGAAAACTTTCCCAGCTCAGCTTGTAATTAAGGCCTAAGTAAAGAAAACCACGGAGTTAAACCCACATCCACTTTTACTGAGCAGGGAAAACCCCAGCGGGCTCTCCATCACCGGCCGGACCATGTCACTCACATCGATCCGCCCGTGAAAACTGTATAAACACGCAATCTGATCATTTTGGCAACTTTCTCTTTATTTCTCAGCTGATTTAACTGCTGCAGGTTTCAATTTGTGATGAGAAATCGAGCCACAAATACTAGAAACTTGCCACTAAATGCTCTCAGTTGTAAATCAATCATCACGACTCATCTTCTATTGTTTACGCGCTTCATTTGTACTGATTATTATGTGTTTTATGTGTTTCCTGTGTTACATCGGGGTGATTTTTTCAAGTGAAAATGCAAAATGTAGGCGTTTTCGTTTCAGAAAAGTTTTGCGTTTACATGTAAACTAATCACTGATAAAGATGTAGCCAGCATGTAGAGCCACTAGTGGGCACTGTTTGTTTTACTAATGAAACCACACGCATGTATGCACATGAACAATCTCCAGTTTCAGGTGAAAACAGAAAGTTTTTGCGTTTTCGTTTCAGAAGAGTTCTGCGTTTACACGGCAACTTTTTGATGATGACGTCCATTTCCACGGAAACGACGGTGAAAAGGCTCTATGCTTCTTATTTTTTATTCCAGTGTGCTGGAAAGTGTGAGTCCTGAGTCCGAGGCTGAACTAAGCTCTTCTCTTCCTTCCAGATGTTTTGTTTTTATTGTTATCGTCCGTCCGTCAGACCATTGAAGTCTCACGAGCAGCAGTGTGACGGCGAAGGTTTCCGATGTAGTTTGAAACATCTGTGCCATGTGGCGTTCACGTGTGCAGCGGAGTCCAACCCGAGGAGAGACCAGAGGTGATGGAGGTTTCCAGTTTGTATTTAAAAAAAAAAAATATAATAAACAAATCTTTTACTTTTTTTCTCGAAGTGTATGATCATCTTCCATTTATCAATGATGCTGTAATTAAAGATAGCACAGTTTGTAAAAACATCATGCCACAGCTGCAGGAGAAGATTTTGGGACATTTCACTGTATTTTGTTTCAAATTATTTTCCATTCAAAATCCACTTTTTAAACCTTCTTCAATGGATACAGGCTTTTAGAAATGGCATCAGGAAGGTGTCACTCGTTTTAAAACATTTGCTCAAAGATAGCATCATTCTATCCTTTTCAGATCATCGTTTAATGCAACTTGAAATTGTACACAGGGCAAACTGACTAAAATGAGTCCACTGTGTGCCAGATGTCACTTCAGCCACATGTTTTTGGTCCCGCCCTCACTTGAAGCAACTTTTAGGGGAACCATCTTCGACGCACTACCTCGGATGCTGAATCTCAAATTGGAGCCAAACCCAACGGCAGCCCTCTTTGGGCTTCTTGAAGTTCAAGTACATCTCAGTACTACTAAAAAACACGCCATTCTACTGTCATGTTAAAATGTAGGTCCTGGTGTGAATGCACCATTTTGGCAGTGACAGGGTAGGTGGGATGTTTTGGGGTGTTTTTTTTTTGTTTTGTTTTGTTTTTTTACATTAATCCATCTCTTTACAAACAATTGTGCAAATACTTTACTTGTCTTGTGTCTGATATCTGTGACTGCAAAGACTCGCATCACGACTGCTAGTTCATTGTAAACCAAAAGACCATTTCTGAGTGAGCCAGCACCTTGGACAAAGTATTTGTTTATATTATATATGTCCCTGGTGGTCTAGTGGTTAGGATTCGGCGCTCTCACCGCCGCGGCCCGGGTTCGATTCCTGGTCAGGGAACTACATTTTACCAGTAAATTTCTCCACTGTGAGATCAATAAAGGCTTATCTTATGTTATATATATATATATATATAAAATCTTCCAAAACACGACATAAGCTGGTCGGTTTACTGAATGGAAGCAGCCTGTGGTGCAAATCCAGAGCACACCTTGCTGAGAGTAGAGAATCTCGTGTCATGAAACAGTTTCAGCTCTTCTGAACCGTCTTCCAACCCGTCAGGCTGAACGGAGCTCAGCGCCATCTGCGCCTCACGTGTTCCAACTCAAAGCCTTCTTCTGGGAGCGTTAACGTGTCGGAAACTTCCCTGGCGCTGTCGCGTCTCCTGCCCATTCAGAAACGTCTCCGCAATAAAGCGGCGAGTGGATGAACGACGGGCCGGCCACTCGAGTGTTTCACCAGGTTCGCTCAAGCCGGAGAATGAAATCTGCTCATGTTCAACTCTGCAAACTGGACTCATTGCCTGACGCCGCGGCGACATCCTGACCCTGATGCATTTCTGCCGGCGCAGCACATCCAGCTGCAGGACGGCGTTCATAAACGCCGCGACCTCTCACCTTTTCCCGCTGACCTTTGACCTCCCGGTCTTGTTTGTCAGCGCCAGTGGCAGCTCGGCGGGAGGGGAGCTGTTCCGTATTACAAACCATAAACGTGACGACGATCTTTTCAACCGTCTGTCAGATTTGGCCACTTCCTCTGTGATGAGTCACACAAAACATGGAAAAATAGTAGAAATGCTCATGTATGGGATACAAAACGTACAATTTCAGCCATAAACATATTACATACCGACATAAACGCTGATGTGTGATGTTTCTTACCTTCCGTTTATGCACCAAATTACCCGATTAGTGCTTTTCTTCATAAATTTCGGCCTGTTTCGCCATTTTTTAATGCATATCACACATTATATTATCAGTGAAAGAGATGAGTCAACCAGTTCTTATATCCTCCTAATGAACTCCATTGTTTCAGCTATTGTCCATGAAACTCTACCGATTTTGTGTTAAATGTTTAGTTTTGTTCCTTCAGAAGTCCAGAGTGTTTTTTTTTCATGTTAAATCCTAGTCACCTGTCATCATGAACAGCAGGACACTAAGGCACCGGTGCGATGAGAAACGGCACCGTCAGGGTTAACCAGGTCTCCCGGCATGCAGCAGAAGCAGAGTCCTTGACCACATCCACCCGCAAAGTTTTCAGCTTGGAAGCTCCTGAAAGAGAGACTCGGTGTGGAAATGAGAGGGCAGCGCTTACAGGGGAACCAAAAATAGCCTAATGTCCCTCATATGCCATCATTTAGTGGAGCGGCGCAGGATTACAAGCCTGAAAACCCTCCGACGGAGCAACAAGCAGACTTTTATACAGCGACGACAATTCTATCTTACTACGTTCACTTCACCCTCTGCTTCATCGTTCCTTTCTGCAACCTGCGAGACCAAAAAAACTTTCATAATTTTCCAACAAATAGAATGCCTGGAGCCACAAAACATGTTGATTATATAGAATGAAGAAAAAGCATTAAAAAAAATTGCTATACATAGGAAAACCAGGGGTTGCATTGATAAAGTGCTTAAAGTATAACTTTGGTTATACTTTAAGCACTTTATTATTGTTTTTAGTTTTAGAGCCATTTAGAGTGATTTTTTTTTTTCATGTAAAAGAGATCTCGATCAGACATCTGGTAGAGACTCAAAATCAAGCCGCCACTCCTCCACATTTTCGAGGAGCAGGTTGAGGTGGTTCATCTCATTAGGGCGCCCCCCCCGGTCGCCTCCCTTTAGATGTTTACCAGCCACGTCCAACTGGGAGGAGGCCCCGAGGTCAACCCAGGACTTGGCCTGGGAGCGGCTCGAGGTCCTTCCAGAAGAGCTGGAGGAAGTTCCAAGGGGGCGGAGCTAAATGAAGGTCAAATCTGAACAGCAACCGACACTTAACATAACGGAGCTTTTGGAACTTCCTTCATCGACACCCTCATGGTTTTAAATCGGTCCCCTACGAAGCGTGAAAATTAGCCACGTCTTCAACAGCATAACTTCCGGAGCACCTATAAATCCACTTTGCACCAAGAAAATGCATCAGATTGACTCTCTGGTTCGGCGTTCGGAGCGACTCTGAAAAGCCTTTAGTCGTATCGCTCGCCGCCGCCACACAACCCGCCCATTGATGCGTGTGAAAAGATCCCTGGATAAAGTTTGCTCAGCTAAGTAGCCCCTGAGTGCGCTAACCTGCTAATGCCGACGGGTGCATATTAGGAGGATTATGCTGGCGTGTAAACCCGGCTTGGACCGGCGACCTCCGGGCCCATTACTCCATTTCCCCCGAGCGCCGCGCCGCGAGGCCGCGGCCATTCATCATGTCAATAGGGAGCCTTTCATAGAGGTGAAACATCACAGAGAGCCTGTGGTGAGGGAGGACAGACCGTGAGTCAGTCCCCACATGTTGCAGGCCCGAGCCGTGGCTTCTCAACTAATGACCCCAACATGTGGCCCTCTCACATCCCACTTGTTTCACTTTCTCTGCAAGACACAGCAGATATATTATGGGAATATCTTTATTGAAGGTCGAAGCTGGGACTTCAGTGCCGCTGGGAGAGATTTGTCTTCACGGATGGTTTCAGGCTGAAAACGACGCTCACGTGAAGAAAAAGGTGCTTTAGTGAGTCAAACTTTCCACTTTTGTCTACATGCTCCAATAAAAAATTAGGTTTTGGGCTGAAACAGGATGACTTCAATTCCAAAAACTAGTCGTTGTATTAAAGAGTTCAGCAGTGTATTGGTCCCTACAGAAGTGGCTATACTCTTGATTTTTCCTTCTTTTAAAGCAGCACAGAAACACTTGTTGATCTCTACTTTTGACAAGAGGGATTGTGGGAGGAGTCAAATGGGAGGAGCCTACCTTGACTGTGATTGGCTAAACCCCCGATGACACTATACAGGGTTTGATTTCTGATTGGTTGGAGCAACACACTTTTTAAAAACTGAAACAAGCCAGGGAGAGAGAGAGGACACACTTTCTTCACTTCTGGGGCGTCGTTCCAGGTGTGGGGACGATTATTACTGTTGCACTACTTAAAAAGTGAATTTTGCATAACATGACCCCTTTAAATCTCTGTGATACTTTTGGTCGACAGCTAATTTGTAGATGTGTGCCTTTTAACAGGTTTGAGAAAAAAAAACAACACATCCTAAGCATGTAATTTGACAGCAATTTGGCTGAAACCTCTCCCACCCACCTTGGACCAGTGGATGCAACGACTAAGATCTGTGGACTGTATGGAAAACCTGACAACGAAACTCCAACTCAAGATGAATCCTGTAAAGCAATACTTAACACAGTATCTTTAACATCGATTTAACTGAGGCTGTATTAATAACGTGAAGAGGACGCTATCTCCCATCACAATTGTAAATCTGTATATCATTCTGTTAATTCTGTGAAACATATTGCAAGTTTTTTATTACTAAAAGTTCAAAACAACAACAAAAAAAAACTTTTCTTAAACAAACACACCGAAACGATGCAATTTCACTTGGAATGTCGAGTAAACACGGCCTGTGTCAGCCACAACACAGCCAGAGAAACCGAGAGCGAAACCTTTGTGTGTGAGCAAGAAATTTATCAGGCTTTCTACAGGATTTTATTGAATCGAGCCTCGTATCCGAAATCAATTCCATGTGAAACTTTGTTACTGGTGGTTTTCTTGAAGTGACGGCTGTTTCTAGAAAAGGAACAAACTCACAAAAAAAAAATCCTTCCTTTGAGAAACCTGAAGCATCCTCATTGTCTCCATTTCACGCATCACCTCAATTCCAAACACCGAATAAATTTCATCAGCTTAATTTCTATCGGAAAGTTTTTGGACTTCCCAGAAACCTGCAGAAACCTTGAGAGATGCCGAAACTGTAACGATTTCCATGTGGACAGTAAATCATCTGGGATGTAGAAAATCCTCTATAAACATGAAATCAGAGTGAAAAAAAGAAAAGAAAAAAAAAAAAGACGCAAAGCTTTGTGCGAGAAGAAGAGAAGGAAACGAGCTGAGGAATGTGCGCGATGTTGAAACGAGCTCCGGACAGCCTTTAAATATGTGGAAATCAGCTGTACGGGCCGTTTCTGTCCTCGGGAGTCTTGTTGTGGGTTATGCTGCGGCGCAGATTAGATAATGACTTGCAGACGTGCATTCTGGGAGAGCGGCGGAACTATTTACCTTGAATGCAAGCCACGTAACCTCAACATACACACACAGAGGTTTCTCAATCCAAGTGCGTATCAAAACACAAAATACCAACGCCTGTGGAAGGAAATCTAACTGATTGCAGATGAGGGTGATAATGAAATCTGGCTCTGGTGGCTTGTAAAGCGATCTGCGCGCTGCAGTAAGATCCACGCTGGACGGCAGGATGTTTTGCTTGGATTTTCAGGTCATCCCTGCTCGATATACATCTTTAATAAGCCTGTACATGTGTCAGCCCTCGAAGACAGTTCGGTATTTGGCCGACACGGGAGGAAATACCCTCCTTCCTATATTTTATCAGGTAATTTCTTCCTTGTTTGGATACATTCTTGTATTGGCTTGTTTAAGAGATGAAAATATCTTCATACGCTTCCTCGTTTAATAATGAGGAATTGTATTTAATAATACAGAACAACCGCGTGGTGTGGTCCAGTAAACATCTCACCATGTCTGCATGCACGGGGCAACAGGAGGAAGTCCTGGTGTTGGTTAACTTTACTGGAACTGTGACTACTTTAAGGGTTTGTTTTTTTTAAATACAAAAGTATAAAAGTAAAAAAGTTTAACATATCCATCTTTCCAAGCTTTTTGAGAATCAGTGATCATCCTGGGTGTCTTTCAGTTTCTTTTTTTATTGCATTAGTTCTGTGGACGTCACAAGGATTCAGTGTTGTAGGTTTCGTATAAACGATGATTCAGAATGCTGTTAGTTTTTTTTTAGGTGTGATCAGTGAGTAGATTGACCATAGAGATATGAACGACTTGCCGTTGTAGTGATGGGTTCAAAAGCGGTGCCCCGTGTGAGTAAAGGAGGTAGTCAGGTGTAAATTCTAATTCTATATGAAACGACTACTTCTGATACCGATACCTTCAGTGATTTTTTTTCTTTTAAATTTGGTATGGGTTTGTTTTGACAAATCAATGAAATAAACTTGACAGTTTATTGCAGATGAAAGAAAACCAAAGACCATTTTACGATGTTACAGATATGTGGGTTGCTGAGACTTGTTTTCAACTTTTAGCCATCACCTATGAACAAATATATTTCATTGTATGTATTTAATTTGCTGTTTATTTGCTGTTTATTTGATATTTAAACCACAGAAAATACTGAAATTATTTCTTGGTGTTTGGCAGACTAGTTTAGAGTTAATCTCTGAGGGGAACTTTGTTTTATACACCTTATTGAAAAAATAAATATAGTCCTCAGATGGGAAGATCCTTCAAATGCCCTCGAAATAAGTCATGGGTCGAAGTATGAGGTAATCGGCATATAAAAATAGCACATAAATTATGTAAACTCACTGTGAGATATAAAAACCGAAGGAATGAGACACGAGGTGGAAGAAGTCGGCCTCCTCCCAGAAAACGTTTCTGCTGTGACTATTAAAGAAAACAAGAAACCCACATGCAGAAAATATTGGACATCCAGCACAATAACATCTCCATTTTCCTTCCCTCCCACAATGCCTTCTGTCAGTAAACACACGGCGATGTTCGATAACTCCCCCACACGCTATGCAAACTCACCATTCTGGCCTGCAGGCAGAGCGCAGGGGCGAGAGGTTAACGCTGCACTTATTTTGGGTTTCCGAAGTTAGTTTCAAGTTGTCGAGATCAAAAGGTTACGGAACCGACAACCAGGCAGCCTCGCACAACCACCGTCCTTCAGATATTTTAACGGCTCTCAAAAAAACCCAAAAAACTCTCAAACCGCAGTGTCTTTTTTTTTTTTTCTCGTCTGACCAATACTGAGGCACGGCTGTGTCGCGGTTCTCGCCTCAGACTGAGACTCCAGTCTGGGCTCGGAGATGTTAATGTAGAGTTTGCATGTTCTCTCTGTAAATGCACACGTTTTCTGAAAATCAAGCTTTTCAGGTTAATTGGTGACTGAAAAGTCTCTCGGTTTGTCCTGTGAAGGACTAGTGATTTCTCAACAAGTCCATTTTAAGGTTTAATTCTGGTTTTAAAAAGCACAGGCCATTTTTCTTTCTCAGACTTCAAGTTCAACTGTCAGAGTCTGGCTCTACTTTAAGAAGTCAAAAATAGTTTTTTTTCCCCCCTCAGAGAAGACGTTAAGGGGTTAAAGATGGTAATCACAAGCAAACACAAGATTCACGGCAGCAGCAGATGGCTGGGAGAGCGCGCTCAGCTGCAGACGTCCCGAATCTCTGACACGATGAAGCATGAATATGTATGGACACGCGTGTTATACTTGACATACCGGCAGATAAAGCCTCCCGGGCATGTGAGCTGTTTTCATACACCGTAGTGACCGGAGCGAGCCACGCTGCTCAGGCGAGCATTGGGTGGAGGGTATCATTTTATATTATGGAGGTGGCACCCCCGTGTTTTCAATCAGCATGTGGGAGGAACATAGTACAGTGTTTGGGTAAGTCTATAATGTTTGAATAGTGCATTCCACAGTCAGGCTTTAGAATAACATTCCCTTCATGCACAGCCACCGGTACAAACAGCTCCAAGTGCTCCATCGGCTAATGATCCAGGCCGATGAGCCGCCGCTCTCGCTCTACCTGTGTGATCAGACGGGAGGACGGGTCAATGCGGCAGGCTCGGGAGCGACTAAAAACTGCTGACAGTTCAGATAGTTGACGAACAACTCATGAGGGTAAACTGGACAGACTGTCCGCCACAAGCAAGGAGCAATTTAGAAGCGTTTACCCTCTTTTTCATGCACAAACTTCATTTTCCCAGCAGAAGTGGTGACAAAAGCCACTTAACCAGCGGAGAAAAGAAACAAACTTGAAATAAAATCTCGATAAAGCAGTTCATCTACCTCACACACTTCAACATTTACTTTAAAATCCGGTTTTGACAAATGATGTCAGTTTCTACGGAAACGGCAGCAACGCTCAAAACCATGGCGTTAGCATATCGGGCCACCAGTTAGCGCTGTTGTTTGTTTTTGTAATGAGGCGACACACACACACGCAGCAGAGAACAATAGGCTCCGAACATTAACACTGGAAGAACACCATGTTGGATTGTTATTACGGTGACTGTCAAAATAAAACTACTACATACCAGAAGAATACGGGCTGGGAGTCATGGCCAGGTTTGACATTTTGAAAAGGTAATCTGATTACAAGTTATGCCTTCAAAAGTAATTTATTTACTTTGCCGATTACTTGTTTTTAAAAGTAACTACCGTAATCTCTGGACTACAAGTGGCCACCTGCTCCTCCGGAGTGTTATGACTCCATCTGGGTTTTGAAAGCAATATTTTTCAGACTGAAGCCTCGGAGGATAGCGCCAGATAGAAAAAGGAAAATTCATTGTAAAACAAGTTGAAGCTTAATAAATGTCATCAGCACCACATGCTAGGATTATGTTACTGCTGATAAATGTAATTGGATGAATGGAAAAATATAAACCTGATCTAAAACATGTGGTTCAGCGTTTTCATGTTGCCATTATTCTTTATTGCCCTGTATGTTTTATTTCTTTTCTCTTTTAAACCACAACAAAAGTATCTGGATTTATTAATCCCTGCTTTAAAAAAGCTGACAGTATCAGATGCGAGCCAGGGAACAAGAAAAGATGTAGAATTGAATAATCAAGCTCAGGCGAAGCGGTGGGAAGGTTTCTTTTGATGTCATTTCAGCCAAAAGCACATTTCAGTCTGGTGTCCTTCTGACTCGGTGGGTAAAATAATTACAAACGGTCCGTGCTTTGTGCCGCGGCCACGGCTCAGGGCAAAGTTTTCAAATAACCTCCAAGCGCGGATCGGAGCGCAGCACTTTGAGGAACTTTCTCCCGTGTTTTGACGCTGACACAACAGTCCCATTGTGGAGCGCAGAGGCAGACAGTCTGCGCTGTACTAATGTTGACATTTCACAGAGACAACAGCAGTGTAACTGCTACAGTCACAGGTCCGACGTCTCTCCAACACACACTCTCTCACACACACACGTTGGCACAAAGGACTGTGAGAAGAAATTTCGACTGGTGACGGATCAAAAGCAAAGTCGTACCAGACTTCATGGAATGGGGGGAAAAAATAAGCCAAATATCAAGACTGTAATTAAGATGTTGCCTTTTCACTGATAAAAATCCTTGATTTTGGTTTGGTATTGATGATTTTTCACTAATAAACCATATTAAACCATCAACATTTGGAGCGACCAGAGGTTTAGTGTCAACACAAGATGGGAATCGAACCACCAATAGTGACACAAGAAGATCAATGAGAGTCTTCCTCACTAATTCTTCTCTCCCACTCCACGTCTGCCAGCGAGATATTGTCCAACTTTTTCTTTCTGCTTCTGCTTGTTCTGATCCGCAGGGTTTGCTTTGTTTGTTTACTTCCCACAATGCATTGTGTGCTTCATCGCGTCCTCTCCACCCCGCCTGCCAGAAAGGACGTTTGCAAGCGAGGCGAGGTCGAGCATTTCAATGGGACCAGAGATCACTTATCTGATCTGGTTCAGAGTTCGGGGGGGGAGATTTCATGTCGCCCAAACGAAACGGTTTCTCCCCCCCAAAGAGACTCTGGTTCGGATCAAACAGGGGGAACACGCCATTAGTTTTAGTCCTTATGCAAGAATCACAACAGCGGAAAAAGGCTTTAGAAGCACGACGGCAACACAATTTCATCCCACGGCTCACGGGGAAGGTCAAAGCACCATGTATCTTGTCAATCACGTGTGGCTGCTGAAGCTCAGCTGAGCTCCTGGAGGTCGTCCTCCTCCCTCCGGCTCGAGTGACAGGATTCAGAGCGGAGTGGCACCAGCGAGCCAGTTTCACCCCCCCGTTCACAGCCATTTCCTGGCCTTTCATCCGTCCCGCTCAGGCATCCCCTTCTGAAAGAATGTAGACAGGAGCCGATGGTTGGCGGAGATGAAAAAGACCCCCGCACCGAGGCGCTGTGATGGGAGGGGATATTAGTAGGAAACACATGTTTTATGCAGTGAAGGGGGGGGGGGGGGCATGAGCCGCAGTCGGGAGCTTTGATATCCTAGACTCTGTGAGGGAGGTGTGGTCACAAGGCCGCGAGAAGATATAATCCTGAACCATTTTACTCAGGATGAGCGTCACGTCTTTATCAACATAACTCAGATTGTTGATGATATCTAGAAAACTCTACGAGTGAAAACATGTTTACATTGAAACGAAGCTACAAGTCACGGGACACGATTCCGTCTGAAAACTTTGGCTCAAAGTGGAGATTTTTTTTAAAAACTGAAGCGTCAAACTGACCAGAATTACATTTTGAATGACAACTTTGTTAAAAAAAAAACTTTTTTTTTAATTGTCAATGGTTGTCTCCATCAAAAGATTTAATAACCATGTTGACTCGTCCTGTTCACTTGGTGGTGAGTTCTGAATAATCTGAATAAATCTAGTCAATCTCAAAGTTCAAAACTCCTGGAGCAAAATGCAGTGAAATGTCCAAATAACTTCTGCTATAGCTGAGACATTATGGGTGTTTTTATCAACTCAACTTGATAACAAGGCTTTGAGACGAATGCTGATTTGCTGCCTTTCACGTCAGAATTACTGGTCTCTCAGTTCAGGTCTCAGTGTTGTGTTGTGTCTGTTACTCTTAAGATACCTGTTTAAAATAAACCAACTGTTTTCTCTGAAATGTTGACATTTTGGTTGATGGTTTGATGGGCTGGATTGCACTGAGCTGGTTTTGGTCCGTAGGCCTTATATTTGCCACCCTTTGTTTAAAGCTTTGTCTTTTACAGACATAGTTTCATGTTATTGCCTTTATCTGATGTCATACATTTTGATCCGCCCTCCTCTGGTTCGTCAGCGAAATCTTCTCCCCCCCTCCTGCTTTTATCAGCGATTGTAACCTGGTTACAATAAAAGTTGCGCAATCCGCTGCCTCTTACATGCGAGAACTGTGGAAATGTGCAGTTTGTCGGCTCGGCTCTTGATCCCTCTCCAGTGACATCTGTGTGCCGACTCCGGGAGGAGCGGCGAGCCAGCTCCACAGCTGGTTTGGCAAGCGGGAGGCCCGCAGGGCTGCTCCACGATCGGACGGCACGTTGAGGAGCGACAGATTGAGGAGAGGCGGAGGGAGAAGCTCTGGCTGAGTTTGTTGCTTTCTGCTCCACGAATGGCACAGATGGCCGTCGATGCGCCCTTGAAACTGAAGCAAGAAGCAAACGAAGACGGTCTCGAGTTAGATCGCTGATTTAATCCCCCGCCTTTTGGTGGAGTATTAGAAGAAGAAAAAAACTGACCTATCAACAATCTCTGGATTGTCCGAATGCAGGAAAACGAAGGAGCAATGTGAGCTCTGGAGACATCGACGTTGGGGATTGAGGCCAACTCTCTGTTGTGGTTGGGAATGATTTAGTGGCTGCATGGATTGGAAATTCATTACAAAAGCTCATGGCTGCTAAATGATAAATCCCAGTTACTGAGATCCCTGACATTTACTTCAGCCCCACTCTGATGTTGAAATGAATTCGTGGATTTGTGTGAAATATCTCGACTACTGAGGGGATTGCCATGAAATCTGGTGAAGTTATTTATGTCCCCCTCAGGATGAACAATAAAAGCTTGCAGGATCCCTAAAATTATCTTTTAAAGCTGTTCGTGGGTGAAATGTTTTCATATGTCTCGCTTCAGAAAAATGTAAATAAAAAAAAATCTGCAAATGGAATTATGATGCCTTTGACCTTGAACTATACTCAATGGTGTATCAGCAAAAATGTTCTTTGTTTAGGTCGTCTTGTATATTGGAAAGTCTACATGTTCTACCTGGGCCTAAACATTGTGTTTCTATATACCTCATAAGCATGAGTGTGTGGACTGTCGGTGCTGATCGTCTCCATAATCCGGCGTTTGATAAAGCGGTACAATAGCATGGATGGCATTAGGTAGCCCTTTATTTTTATGCTAATTACAATAAAAAACAATAAAATGAGATGTGAAAGATCCTTCTAATGTCTTAGTATCAACATGCTGGTGATGTTAGAGCTGTAAAACACACGGTGCATCTAATTTACAGTGAAGCCAAACATGGACAAACACTCCTCTATCATCAGCGTACGAGGATGGTTCCACCAAAGAAACATGTCGTTTTCATTGATTTAATATGTCTATTTCAGGTTTTTTTGATGTGTG
Organism: Blennius ocellaris; assembly: GCF_963422515.1. Taxonomy (NCBI): domain Eukaryota; kingdom Metazoa; phylum Chordata; class Actinopteri; order Blenniiformes; family Blenniidae; genus Blennius; species Blennius ocellaris. The sequence continues at coordinate 5,089,715 of NC_137655.1, forward strand.
GGAATCTAATTTTGACAATTACAGACCTGACAAAGCTTCGACCTCTGCCTCTCTCTTTCTCTCTCTCTCTCTCGCTCTCTCTCTCTCTCTCTCGCTCTCTGCAGTCAGCAGTTCCTTGCAGCATTTGCTTTTCTGTTTCGAAACACCCAGACCTTTAAAAAAAAAAAAAAAACACGAGCTAAATGTGTCTGCCCAGAATCAACAGAAGCCGAGACTCTGTGTAAAACCCATAAAAAACAAACCTGAACAAGGTACACACCGTCGTCTCATGCAGTGTACCTTCAAAACAAGCTTACAGCTAAATATAGTGCCAGCCGCTCTTTTTTTTTCTTCTCCTTTCCTCTCTATTGTGAGTTCAAGCCAGTCCGTGTCCAAAAAGCTCTCAGTAGTTTTCCAAAACAACCTACTGGATTGGAAAAGCTGAAGGGTACGTTTTAGGAGAGCCTCTGACCTGAAAACTGTAAAGTCTTCGCAGATGAATCAGATGTGAGGGAAGCAGTTACCGACCTCCCTCGTTGCTGCAGGGCAGCGGTTCAAACTTTTCTCTGCTCGCAGTCGACAAGAGAGGCTGCTGACCCCTTCTACCATCTCTGATCTGCCAAAACATTACAGTCAAGGCAAATACTAGTGGACGCAGACACTCTCAACAAGCAGGAGCTTTCTAAATGAAAGCAATCTGCAGTTTTCTCAGTCTGTCTTTGATTACGGTTTTCTTTCGCCTGTGCAAATATCATTTAGACTATTTCAGACGGTTGAAACCTGTCGAACCTGCCTGTGCCTTCTGGCAGCCCTACAATTGGCCCAGAACCACCGGGTTAGTGTCGAATAGTGACTCCCACCATTTCTTCACTGGGATGCCCCCAGAAATGCCTGAACTAAAGACTTTCTCGCCCCCTTTTTTGACATCTTATTCATGAAAAATGACGCTTTAAAATATGGTAGTGCTCCGGTACCATTCACTGATACTGATACCAAAACTATCTACCTTTTAACTTGTTCCATCTCAGGCCGACGTGACATTGATATAACTGGATGTATTTTCATGATCTGGTTTTTCTTACATTTGAATCGTTCTTTTGTTAAAATCAAGAAAGAATTTGGGCGAAGTTCAAGTTTTTTTAATGCGAAGTGTTCAGAAACCAAACTACAAATAAATCTGCTTTTGAATGGTAGAAGGAGGCTGGAGGGTTGATGGGAGGGGGGGGGGGGGGGGGGGGGGGGATTCCCATGAAGAATTCCAGACGTTTATGGTAATGCACAGTTTTCCATAAATAAATCTTCTGATAATAGTCCCACTGAACTCTCTCTCTCTCTCTCTCTCTCTCTCTCTCTCTCTCTAATCTCATTGTGTGGGACTCCGGCTAATGCGAGCAACAGGTTTCCTGCTTCCTATGTTCGAACTCACATCCTCAGGAATCCCAGACCCGGGTCCCACGAGGCCGGTTCTGGACCCCCAGCTGTGGCAGAGCTGAATCAGTCCACAGCCACTTCCCTTCCAGTGTTTCCACTGACGTCACCCTCACATTGCGTGACTCTCAGAAAACACGGGGGAGTCGAGTTAACTGTTACGGCATCCGACAGCTATGGCCCGCTCCACCGCCTGCTCCTGACACACACGGTTTCTCTTTCCTACGTTGGATCCGAAGGTCAAACTATTTACCCACTAGTTCAGTTATTAGTCAGTCTTTGGTTTCTCGACACACGGAATCAAGACCTCATTTATACGATGTTTCCAATGAAAAATGCATCATTTCGGAGTTTTTCGTGTTGACACGGCAAACATTTTGAAAGCGATGTCTGTTTACACAAAAACAACAGAAACGCTGAAAACAATGTAGTTAGCGTATTGGGCCAGGGGTTGGCGCTGTTGGTTGTTTTTGTAATGAAAACAAACAAACACGCAGGAGAGAACAATACGCCACCATCATGAACGACGTGAGTTTTAGCGGACAGACGAACAGGTCGGATCGCTTTTGGGAAAAGTTGATAAAAGACACATACGTGAAAACAACCTTCTTGGTAATATTTGGTAAAGCTCCATTTTGTATTTTCCCAGTCGTCTAAGTCCAGTTGTCTACCTAATTCTACTCATACGTCCATCGTCTTTCTCAGTTCATACGACGAAACACATTCTTTTGAAGACCCAGGGTAAAAAACACACAACAAAGCGGAAGAACATGCACACTCCAACTTAATTGTATTTTATTTGTAGAAGATGAGATTGAATTCATGTTAAACTTCCTTGGATATGTTTATTTTTATTCCAATTGCTGCAACTGAAAAATCGATTTGTTTTAGATTTAATAAAGCATCTATTCATCCTCCTATTCCATCTATCTATCTGATTTTGGGGGAGGGGTGTTTTGTTTCTGTGTGGAGGTTGTGGATCCCCAGTCCAAATGCGTTGATAGTAGATAAATCGATGACAGGATGTGCTGGACAATCAACAAACGTGTCCAGTTTTCCAATGAGCTCCACATTTTTGCTTAAAGAAGCAGGAACTCGTCTTCTGGTTGCATTCACACTTTCTTCTCCTCCTCCATCTTTATTGCACAATTAGACATAATGAAAGCCTGTCATGTTCCCCTACCGGAATATCTTCCCAGCGGTTTGTTTTCCAGGAATAGCAAAGCAAGCAAAAAAAAAAAAAAGGGCCCCCGCACACCTGAACCTCTGCTGAAATGTCAGAAACTGAAGACAGGGAGCACCGGGGTTTTCCAACACTGTTTTCTTTTCACAGACACGATCGCCACAGGAATGCAGAAAAGGTCAGCGAGTGTTCAAAATAAAACTGTGGAGAGAGGAGAGAAAGAAAAAAACATGAAATGTTCATATAACGTATGTGTGCCGTGCTTGTAAAGATGCAACAACGGTTAAAAAAAACAAAAAACAATGTGAAAGGACAGAAAGATACATTTCTGAGTTATGGAAACACAGTTTCGTACATGCTTGAGTGTGCAGGAGAGGTGTTACGGAAAAAGATGCAACACCACCATCTGTAGGCCCCAATTATCCAACACAGTGACTTCAGCTGCTTCTTTCTCAAGTAATGATGTCGTGAAACTACACGAGACCTAAAAAGCAGGAAATCTCTATACTCAAGACATACTCTTAGTACTTTGTTACTTGTTTTACTAAATTACAAGTAAAATAACTTTTGTTTACCTTATAGAGGATAACGTCTGTGTGGCTCCATTAAGAAAAGAAATCTGCTGTTATTTGCATCAATAAAACCAAAAATATAAACTCAGGTCTTACTACTGATAGACTACATGGTTAAAAAAAAAAAAGGATTAATAACTAGAGTTGTTAAAAGCGGATCTTTTATTATTGGTTCTCAGGGATGTTTCACCAGTACTCCCTGCAGTATCGGACCTGATACCCGATACCGTTATCGGTATCAGACGATAAAGTCGCAGCACTATTATTGTGTAAACAGTCAATTAAAATGCAAGGAAAGATTTTTTTTGTTTGCACTTTTTCGCATAATTGTACCTGACGGTAGTGATTGACACAATTATGGGGTGGGGTATTTTAGTGGCTGCCAGAGATCAAAAATCAGAGATCAGAGCAGGTGATCTGCACACATTCTCAGAGCCAATCAACCTCCACTGATTTACATTTATAGAAGAATCGCATATTGACAACAGAGTGATGCAGGAATTGATCATAGAACCCTGACAGGTCGTCAAATCATCCCTCAAATCAGAGCAAACGAGCTTCAGCAGATTTGGACGTTTTGTCCTGGAAAGTGTGTGCAGTTTTATTTTTTACCACAACCACTAGAGGGCGATGTCGGCTCAGAAATCTTCTCCCTGACCTCGAGTGACCCATCAAGTCAAAGCTGATCTCTCTGAAAGCACAACCAGGGGAGCAACCGGTCACAATCTACATTGTCAAATCTTCATTTTCTCAAGGTGAATGTTTCTCCGAACGGATGTTTACACATTGAGTGAAGGAAAATGTTCATCAGCGGTTTCTAATTCTCGGTGTCCCGGAGAGACGACTCTTGGTTTCTAAAAGTGGAAAGTCTTTGTTGGGCGCTGATAAATCATCAGGAGATAGAATCTCATCACAGAGGCTCTCTGATGGAAGTCCTCTTGTTTATAGGGGGATTTATACGTTGGAGATTAATGTCCTGCAGAGTCAAACAGAATATCATCAGCCTGTGTGTGTGTGTGTGGGGGGAGGGTTCCTCTAGGGGGTCGTCCCCCCCCCCCACACACACACACACACACACAGTTCAGGTGCATTACAGGGATTTAGTTTCCTCTTTTAAAGCTGCTCAGACAGAATCCAACATGATATCACAGTTTCACCGGATCGTTTCTCCGTCTCAAGGATAAAAAAAAAAAAAAAAAAACATCTGTTTTTATTTATATGTAAAACCAAGAGTGGAATACATACTGGACATTTGTACACACACACAGAGACCTGACAGTGAGAATATGGATTGCGAGTCGTGACACCGTGGTGGAAACGTTGTTCTGATTGGCCAGCTACTGAGCATGCCTAGAAGAACGAGTTTCTCTGGCCGTGGTGACCAGGACCAGGAGCAGCGTTCTGGAGTGTTTTCAAAAAGTTCCACCTTGGGAGCCGTTCTATAAAGAAGGGCTTCGAGCATCGTTGTCTCATAAGACTGTTTTCATGTAAACGAGGCGTCAGTTACTTTAAAGCTCTGAACGGGAAGTGGAAGTTCATCCTTCACGTCTGTCTGAGATTTATTTGTTTCAGTTGGTGTCTCTGAACCCCCCCCCCCCCCCCCCCCCCCCCTCCCCAACACACACACACAACCCCGTACCCCCACATTCTCCAGCCACCCCCCCCCATTTTCCTTTTTTCCTGAGGGGCCTGCAGTCAACTTTGACCCGAACACAGAGCTTGTTAAATGCCTGTGTAATCCCTGTGTCTGTGTTTGCGAGTGTGTTTTCATTCACCCTTTTTTCTTCCTTTGCCAAAGTACTACGTCCCTGTGTGTGTGTGTGTGTGTGTGTGTGTGTGTGTGTGTGTGTGTGTGTGTGTGTGTGTGTGTGTGTGTGTGTGTGTGTGTGTGGGTCACTAGGTAGACATCTTGTCTTGGCCTCTTAGATCAGCCTGATTGATCACGTAGTACAAACCGCCGGGCCCGAGGGCGGCCTCCTCCAACCGGATCGATACTCCCCACAAATCCCCCCCGTCTTCCCTCCAGCCCAGCTGATACCCCCCCCCCCAACCCCCCAATCCCCGGAGTGGGTGGATTTACAGGAATAGAGGGAAATTATGAAAATACCCCCCCCACCCCCCACAACCACCTCCACCCTTTGAGTGAAGACGGATGATCCCGAGTCACTGACATCCACAGACATGCCTGTTTCTTCCCCTCAACCTTTGTGTTCACCTCCGCCTGGAATGTGGAGGAATGCTCCTCGGTTCTCATGGCGAACGACGCAGGATAGGAACCAACTCGCCCCCCTTTTATATACACACACACACACACACACACACACACACACACACACCCACAGGGGCAGATTTTTGGAAATTCTCTGTTTGGATGAAAACACTGTGTAAAGCGTGGCAGAAATATGTGGTGGAACAGATAACGTGAGCTTGTTGGCCAACAGAGGTGCGTTCACGTCCGGCTAGTGCGTGAAGATGAGGGTTCGAATCCCGAGATGCTGTCGTAGATCTCAATGGTGATGATGATGATGATGGGGGCTCGGAAGGCTTTGTTGATCGGCAGCCGGTTGTACTAAAGACACCCCGAGATCTTCAGGGCCCGCCACCTAATACAAACTTTATATTGATCTGAACTCGCTTCTGGCACCATTTTCCTGCTTTGGAGTGTGAGCTTGGGAGATTTTCCCATTTGGAGTTTGCATGTTTGACATTCCAGCTTCTCTCACCTTTTGTCTGCGTTCCGTCGTTGGGATCCGATGGCCTTTGGTTGATCCGTGATGAAGATCCACGGGAGATTATCAACCGGGGGGGAAGAATGGCACGACAAATATGCAGGAGGAAGTGGAAGTGGATCGGGCAAACGCTCCAAAAGCCCTGGAACACTGCAGGACAGGAGAGGGCGGAAGCGTTCAGCTCTTCCACACCGAGCTGGAAACGATCGGCGGAACAGGTGTGTATTTTTGTCGGTGCCTCATGCTCCCCTTGGGAGTCGCGTCGTTAAGTAACGAGCTTTTCCACAAGCACCTACTCGACACCACTCGCCTTTGTCCTTTAAGCTTTTCCATCGCGTCTTTTTACAAGATACTGGGTACTTTCCTCACACCTTCTCAAGCGCGGTTCCAAGCGAACCGAGCCAAGCTGAAAACATTTTACTACTAACCCAACAGGCTACTGATTGGCTCTCGGGCGTGATGTCACTAGGTGAGTACAGAGAGCGGCTCGATCATATAAGCTAACCCGCCATTTTCAAAACCTGATCACAACAAGAATGCTCACAAACATGGACAGAAATCCACCCCACGGAGCATCGGCGAGGTGCAGACGGAAGCTAGATTGAGCTACCCACTACCAGGGGGATGTATCGGGGGGGGGGGGGGTCTCTGGTCATATATCGTGATGGAAAACGTATCCCCGTTATCCAACCTAGGTTGTCAGGAGGCTTGAACGCAATCCCAGTGGAGGATGGCTGAAGGAAGGACAAATAGAAACGGTCATTGAGCTAACCTGTATGTTCTTGGACTAAAGCACCTGGAGAAAACCGGAGCACACACAGGGAGAACATGCCAACTCGGGACTTGAATGTGAAAAACCACTGCACCATTGTGTGACACAACATTGCAAAACAGATCATTTAACTATGTGCTCTTTGAATAATATGAGCTCAGTTTATTTGAGCAGGGATTTTCAGCGATGTCGGTCACAAAGTGCTTTATAGGGTCTTAAAAATCACGCAACATGTTTAATTGTAATTTGTTCAAAGACCTTGAATGCTGTGACCTTACATCACCCAGAAACTGAGGCGGGATCACCAAGACCGTCTCCGCTCCCCAGTGTTTTTGCTTCTCTGATGCGAACTTGAAGCTAACCAGAGATTCTCCCCTCCGCGTGTTGACGGCAGTGGGTGGTCCCGTTTGACAGGATCCGAACGGTTCCCATAGGATTTCATGGCCTGACAGACAGAAACTGACAACCTCTTGTTAGTTTGCAGCCAAATCTGTGTGTTTTGCATTTAGCCCTCAGGCCTCATACCAAAGTGTGTGTATGTGCTTGTGTATAGGTTTGAACACTCCTCCTGGAGGGGGGGTGGGGTGGGGGGGTCTTTCCTGGGTAAAGTTATCTGAGGCCCTGTTTATGTGTCTCAAGTGAAAACACATTGTTTTTGCTTTTTCGATTCAGAGACGTTTCATGTTTTCACAGCAACATTTTAGAAATTGATGTCGAGCATTTTCAGTACATTCCGCCCCCCCCCCCCCCCCCCCCCCCCGCCCCCCGTTTCCATGGAGACCGAGTCGAAGCCTTTTCAAAAAGTTGCATTTTCAGGAACGCTGAGCTCCGTTGTCGTGTAAATGTACAACCAAAATATATTCTGAGTTTTCTATATTTTCACTCAGGGACGTTTTCGCGTAAACTGGGGCTAAACTATCCCAACAAGCTTTTCATTTTGACCGGACAGCATTGGGGCTGGAGGCACACATTATTTTAATCCTGGAGCAATGTGTGGTGGCGCCCTGGATATGGGGGCCTTCAAATCCAAGCATGCTTTCGTTTCACCCCCGATTTGCACAAATGACGTCCTCAACGTCGTCGCACAATGAGACCACGCTTGCACAAATACACATAGGAGGGTCGAGATGAAGCCTTCATGAACTGTGACCAAGCACCCGAGCGCAAAGGTCAAGCTACTGATTCGACCCCCACCCCCCCATCCCCCCCTCGCCCCCACAACTGCCACCACCCCTCGCCACACTTCAGAGGGAGAGCGCCGAACGTATCATGACCCGACAGCCCCATTCACCACCACAGGGGTAAACACACAAGGTGCACAAGAGGCCGCCCCCGCCTCAGTGTTTTCTCCACGCTCGCTCTCCTCCTCGATTGCCCTCACTTCTCCGGACAAGATTGGAACAAATCTCTCAGTCTTCCTCGACCCTTTGTCCGCCGCCTTTCCCCTCCTCGACCTGTCTCTCTCTCTCTCTCTCTCTCTCTCTCTCTCTCTACTGCTCTTCTTCTAGCTCTTCGCTTTGTTGTTCGCCCAGCACCACCTCCCCCCTTTTTCTCCACAACTGGTGGAATCCCAGCTCCATCTACCTAAGTGTCACTAAAGAATGTTCCATCATTTAAACGGGGGGTGGGGTGAGGGGTGTGGGGGTGATGTGGGGGGTGTGGGGGGAGCGAATGGGCGCTCCGCTAATATATAACCAATTACACTGGTCACATTTCCTGTGTCTCCTTTGAGCTCTCTGCAGGCTCAAAGTGCCAATCAGGCCTGGAATGCCAGAACATGGCTCTTATTTGCCAGGGGTCAGCGCACCAGTAACCTCGCATTCTAAAGGACCATTGTTCCCATGGCCAGAAAACTCGCAGCGGCACACATACACATCCAGGGTGAAAGACACACACACAAACCCTGGCCCCCAGAGGCCCCACATCAAGGGCCCGCACTGTTTAAACAGCATCCGCCTGCACAGCCACCCGCCATGAAAGGGATTAGGCAAGGTGTGTGTGTGTGTGTGTGTGTGTGTGTGTGTGTGTGTGTGTGTGTGTGTGTGTGTGTGTGTGTGTGTATGTGTCTGTGTGCACGTTTATACTTTTCCTAAACTGTCCACGGTAATAAGCCGGTCATTGAGTCGTAACTCTTAAATATTCGATTTCCACCTGTAAGAATGGCTGATAATGGTGAATTATTTGATATCAATTAAAGAAATCAAATAAGGCTTAGTCCGGAGATTCATACAAACTGAATAAAAAGGGGGGGGGACCCCCAAAACAATACCAGCTTAAACTGGATTCTATAGAAAATATAAATAAAGTCAAATGATTGGAGGAAATGAAATACTTGTCTTAGTACACCAGGGGTGTCAAACACATTTCAGTACAATTTCATCTTGAACAGGCTGGACAAGTAAAATACAGCCATGACAACCTTTAAATTTAAATGTTTATTTTGTTTTTGGTCCGGATGATAAAAACGTCTATATTTTCACAAAACCAAACAATTACTACAGACAATCTCAACGTGGAGCCATTAAACTCTATAACTGTGGCATTATGGGTAGTTTTACAAACTCGCCATGGCTGTGACTGCTTTTGGCCTTTTAGTTTGACACACCTGAAATATAATAAATTGTAAATTTTTTGATTTGAATTGATAATTAACTAATATTCTGATATTCAAAGTATGTTTTTGTGTGTGTGCGTTCACATTCATGGAGATAACAGACACATATCTCTGGTTCTCACCGCACATGCCCCTTTCTCGCATTGCAAAAATCTCTCTGATAGGAGAGTCAGAATTCCTCCTCAGACTGTTCTAACCTTGATATACAACATGTATTCCAGCTGTGATTGTAGCACTCAACGATTTCAATATGCAGAAGAATGTCAGAGAATGAAAACCGGCAACAAAAGCAGAGTCACTGGAAGAAACGCAACACCAATATCGTTCCGTGTGTGTGTGTGTGTGTGTGTGTGTGTGTGTGTGTGTGTGTGTGTGTGTGTGTGTGTGTGTGGGACCCGGTGAGAACACAAAATGGCTCCCGAGGCTGAACTTTCCGTCTCCGTCTCCGTGGAAACACGGGCAAACGGGACTCTTTTGAAATGCTGCTACTGCACATGCTCAGTAGACGGACAATAAGAACAAGGTTTCCTCCAGAGCAAGGGTGGGCAACTCGCACGACTGTTGAGGCCCGAGACTAAAGCCGATTTGAGTTTTGCTCTAAAAAATAATTACCTGATAGAAAATATATCTTCACTGCGTTTGAGACATTGACACCATAGGTGAATGAAAAGCTGTAATAACGATCCAACCGAAACAAAAACAGAAAAAAAACGTTTTGACTTGGAACGTCGTCGTGCCGCGACGGCCTTCGCTGCCCACTCGTCTTAATGTGTGTGTGATTGGGCGCGTTTAGACCGTGGAGCACTGGCCACCCGTCGAGGGTCGAAAGCCGCTCGAACGTGGATGGATTTAGACGTTCGAGTCACATTCATGATTTCAATAAGAACGTTTTGGAAATGTCTCTAAAAAATGTTAAATGTACAGAGAGGATGAAAAGCACTTTACCGTACAGAAAGGTCAGATTCTGTGTGTGTGTGTGTGTGTGTGTGTGTGTGTGTGTGTGTGTGTGTGTGTGTGTGTGTGTGTGTGTGTGTGTGTGTGTGTGTGTGTGTGTGTGTGTGTGTGTGTGTGTGTGTGAGAGACTGATTTTTGAGTACCGAAGTCGTCCTTGCACAGAGGCTTCACAGTATGGATGCTTCATAATGCGCGGTGCCTTCCTGAGTGCCGACATTCTGCCTGCTACATTTCTCTGCAGAGGCTGAAAACAACACAAACAAAACATGACTCAGTGTGGATGAGCACTTGACAACAAAGTGTGTGCGTGTATTTTGATGGAAAACATAACTCTTGGCTCTCTCTCTCTCTCTCTCTCTCTTGACTCTCCTGTTTATGATGCATAACCGGCTTCCATCTTCTATTACAGCAAATCGAAACGCTTCAACTTACATTTTTCACCTCAACAGATTTGTGGAAATCGCTCCGAGGGTTTGTTGTGTTCGAGGTGTACGACGCAGAAAGATTGTAGCTTGGATGTTGGAGGAAGTCAAGTTTAACGTGAGCGACGTCACCTGCAAACAAGAGCGTTCAAATGAGGGTTTTGGGTGCTTAAAGCCCCCGTTTACACCACAATGTTTCAAATGAAAACGCCTATTTTTTCCTTGTTTTTTTTGTTTTGTTTCAGAAAAGTTGTGTACACATCTTTAGAAAATGATGCCTGTTTCCACGGAAACGGTATAAATGCTGAAAACACTGGTCGTCAATCCACATGAATGTCCGCGTTCTCAAATTGTTAATGTCAGTAAATGTGTGTGGTTTCATTACAAAAACAGCTCCCACTAGTGGCCCAAAACGATAAAGACAGTTTTCCGTATTTATGCAATTTCGTGTGAACAGACATGTGTAAGAGTCCAATGTTTCTCAAACAAGTTGAATTACGTTCATTTTATCATTTTTTAATGTGATGTTGTAACTGATGATTGTATGGTTAATTTTTTTTTGTTTGTTTTTTACATGATCACAAATTGAATAATTTAAATAAAATAAACAAATAACGTGTCAGGTAAAAACCATCTTTCCTGACTAATTTTTTTTTTTTTTTTACTTATTCTATTTTTTGTGCTCTTTTTTTGCTCTTGTTTAGATATTTACATATGTTAGAAATATTTTAATTCTTTAATTTGATAATTTCTGCACCTTTTTATCTTGAACTGTTGTAAGTTTGCGTTTCCCCCTGGGGAGGAATAAAGCTCTATTGTAATTCTAATTCTAATTACCGCTTAAAAAGAAACACTATCACAAAATTTTGTGAAACCAAAATGGGAAAGCTCGTTGTCGTGTGAACGGGGCCATAGGGTTGGGATGCCGTTGGAATCTTTTGGAAATGCTGAGGCCAAATCCGCCAATAAATCCCACCCACCTGTCAGTGGGAGGGGCTTGTGGGGGGAAGAGGTCATTGAAAAGCTGGTAATGTGTCGTATTAAATCAGAGATCGAGGAGGATCGCTCCATTCAGACGACGACGTGTGAAAAAAGAATCAAAGCAGGTCTCCTCCGTCACTCCTACGAGATATTTAGAGTCACTAATTAACCTCACGTGCATATTTTTTGCACTGTAGGGGAGAGGGTGGGTGGGTGGGTGGGTGGGTGGGGGGGGATTGGAGCACCTGGAGGAAAAACCCACGCACACACATGGAAAATGTAAAGACCCAAACTGGGGATAATCTGGCTGTGGGGAAAAAAAATGACGAACCACTGCACCACCGTGTGGCGCATTCCGAATTCAGCTTTTAAAGACGTGGGCGTTCAGGGAGGGGGGGGGGCGAATCAAAGCCGACGATTAGGCCGCCGCGCATTTCACTCTGCGGCCACTGGGGACACAGCGAGACGCCGTCGGGGCGCACGCGGGAACCGATCGGATGTCCTCCGCGTGCATATCAAGAATGATTGGATTCCTCTTCTGATGTGACTCAATGCAAGCATGCACACACATGCACACACACACACACACACACAGAGACACAGACTTTCACACAGGTATGCAGTTATGTTAAAAGAAACCTGACCTACCTGACGGATCGAAACTACTCCTACGCCACTCCGTTAACCCCTCCACGCTCGGCGTGGGAAACAATGCGTCGGCATTAGCGGCTAATTCCTGCTCAAATACGCGAGATGGATGGGTGTCCTGATGGATAACGGGTAAGATAAACGTTGACACGGCCTTGAAAGGCCGAAGGAGCAGGCGAGAGATAGAGGTTCTGTATTAGGTGAGGTGACGAAAAAGGGAGTGAGAGAACTTGTCAATACCGCCGTTTCTCATTTGTTCCGTCTCCTCTCCTTCCCTTGCTTGCCTATAAGAGATATCTGAGGCCAAAGGGCAGACAGCCTTTTCAGAGGAACATGATTGCAGCCTTGTTGCGAAAGGCCTTTCATTTAGAAATATGTGACTTTCTGTTCGAGGAGGAAGCTGAAGCATTCCCTCTCCCATCTCTGCTTTTCTCCGCAGCACAAAACCACAGCAGAGAGAGACCTCGTGCCTCTAAAAAGGCCTTTCAAGACACTTGTGTTTTCAAGGTCGTGCGCATTGAAAGGCTGTGGGTTTTCAGACTGAGAAGAGAAAAAAAAAAAAAAGGAAAAAAAAAATCACCTCCCGGATAAAGCCGGAGTTGCATTTCTGTCTTTTAATACTGCACTGTAACATACTGCAGCTTTCACTTTTATATAGAAACACACCGTTTAATCAGCCAATGAACGCAGCTTTATGCAAAAGAGAAGGGAGGATGAATCCTTCCATTGCCGCCTGGAAAAAAAAAAAGTGTTTCCTTCCTTCAGTTTTGCTGTGTCATGGTCTGGCCTCAGGCCGCTCTGTTATTGTGGCCTCCGGTTCTGGGAGGTCACGTGGCGAAGGTCAATACCACGGGAGTGTGACCGCGGTGATGTCACCAGGCTTGTGAAAGTCCGCTTTGATGTCGGGAATCAGGCTGGTCGAACTTTCTTCAATACGCCGTCCCTGCCACGCTTCGCCTTGGGAAAAAAAAACAAAAAAAACCCCCAAAAAACATTTGATGTTCGATCCTTATCAGCGGACCGGGTGCCGCTGCCGCCGCCGCCGCCGCTGACGTCACCCGGCAGAAGGTTCACGGCGTGATTTACTGTCACCAGAAAGAATCCAATCATGCGCAAGGTTTTAACTCTTTCTTACATCAATAGTTTTCTTTTCAGCCCCATTGAAGTTTATTTCAAGCACAGAATATAAAAATGAAAATAAAAAGGATTTAAAGTGGCACAAGAGTTGTGAGTTTAAGTCATTAAAGCAGGGATTTTCTTTTCGGTGTGGGAGGAAGATTTTCTAATAGTATTATTATAATGATTTATTACCTTTGCCGGGACGAGAAGGTTTTGTTTTTATCTGCGTGTATTCATTTATATGTTTGTATGTATGTATGTATGTATGTATGAATATCATCTAAAACATCAGGGATGATTTATTATCATCCAAAGACCAATCAATAGATTTTGGGATGTTAACAGCTCAACCAATTCCGAATAAATACATTTTTTTAAAAACCTGAAAATAAAACTCCCATTCAAAGTGGATGAGAGAGGCATCATGGAGGAGATCCAAGGAGATCAGCGTCTGTTGCCATGGAGACACTCCCTGTAACGGCCACGTGTGTGATAACTGTTGCAAGACAATGTTTTTACATTTTGATTATAAAGAGTTAGAATATATGATGAAAAACATAAACAAACTATATTAAAATATCTAGTATCAAAGCAAACAGGGAGCATTTTGCGGGAGGGAATCTGGTCAGTGAATCCTACTGATTGATAGAATAATTATTTAGAACAAGGAAATAATCATAAAAAAATAAATCGGCTTTAAACCTGCTCCAGAAAACCAGACAGAACAATATCAAGTATAAATTAACCACTCGTCCTCCTTTCATCACAAAACTCTCTGTGGATAAGTGACCCTGCTGGAAAAACACAAATATCACATTTCCATGTCATTCAGCTGTAAACGTTACGGACGAGAACTTTCCACTCAGGAAAAACTGCTTTTATTGACCCGGTTTTTTTTTTTTTTTTTGGGTGTGTTTTTTTTTTCCCCCTTCAGTCGGCAGATTTTG
>NC_137655.1:5106562-5141562 GCF_963422515.1 Blennius ocellaris
GTCCAGTCGGCCATGTTGGATTCAACAGTCTGACGCATTCCAGCCAAAACGTTGCTTCAGACCCGCCGTGCTTCGGTGCAGCAGCGGCAGCGGCAGCGGCAGCGGCAGATACAAAGCAAAGAAAGCCGGTGGTTAATAATGTACGGTGCATAACGCACGTAACGATAAAAACAATATTCCTTTTTATCAGCGGGGGAAATAAGCCAGACGTAGACGGGCAGGAGGCTTTCCGTTCCGAGACGGACACTGTGTGCACTCGCTAAGCTTATTTTATGAACCACTTTCTCCCCGATCGCAGTGTTTTCTTTAATTTACTATTGTCCATTTGGAGAGGAAAACACATGCGAGTGTCTCTCTCTCCGCGTTTGTCCGACGGCGGACCGCCGATCTGTCCGGCGTGGAAAATGAACGTTGTTGGTCCGACGCCGCGGCGTCCGGCACGCCTGCAGAAGTAGAGGAGGAAGTTGAGTTGAGTTGAGCTGAGCTGAGCTGAGCTGAGCTGAGCTGAGCTGAGCTGAGCTGAGCTGAGCTGAGCTGAGCTGAGATGAGATGAGATGAGATGAGATGAGATGAGATGAGATGAGTTGAGCTGAGCTGAGATGAGATGAGATGAGATGAGATGAGATGAGTTGAGTTGAGTCGAGTCGAGTCGAGTCGAGTTGAGTTAATACCATATGTATTTAAATATAGATAATTTAATCAATATATTAGTATACATGTGGAAACACAGAGGGGGGATATATGGCGGGTACTCAGCAGTATTAATATTTACCATGTTTACAGTATTAGTGGTACCATGTCGGTTTATTTCGGCTCACAGCCGCAGCAGGAAGTGACTTACAGGAAGTGAACGCCACATCAGGTCGACCCGCCGTCTTAATTGCATCTCACCTTCCACAGCCGCCGGACGCAGCCAATTGCATTCCGGGATGCATAACGATGCCCTTTTCAATCCCCCACCATCTCTGTATCTTTCCATCTCTCCATCCCTCTCTCTCTCTCTCTCTCTCTCTCTCTCTCTCTCTCTCTCTCTCTCTCCTTCACCATGTGTGGCTTAAATTACAAAGCTTTTCACTCACGAGTGACTCATGTCGAGAGAATGCACTTCTTTCTCTCTCTCTGTTTCTTTTTTTTTTCTTTCTTTCTTTTTTCTTCTCCCTCCCAACTGTCTCATTCCCTTTCAATCACACTCACCCTCCATTTATCTCCATGTGTTCTTCCTTTTCCCGGGCCATGTCAGCATTACTCTCCTGCTCTTTATGAGTCCACTCAATGGATTCAAACACCTTTTGTTGTTGTTGTTGTTGGAGATACCGACATTACGGTACATCGAACTGCCTCCATCATCACTATGGGATTGGGGGGGGCAAAAGTGGCAAGAGAATCCGCGAGAGGTGGACGGACACGAGCGGAGTGAGAGAAAACAGGAGCACAATTAGTCATCGATTTCAAAGACAGCATATAATAAAACATTTCCCCCCCTTAGGTAAACCTGCTGAATGCAAACACGAATTAGCCGCCCACGCTCGCTCAGTGAATAAGGCTAAAAGAATGCATGGCAGCCCACTCGTCGAACACCACCGAGCCTCTCTCTCTCTCTCTCTCTCTCTCTCTCCGCCGACACATCTTATAATGGGTTTCACCTCCACCACTCAAACGCAGGCTTTGACAACCACGGAAAAAAAAAGAGAAAAAAAAATCATTTGAAAGTAAAATTGAAACATTGTTTAAAAAACGTCCGCGCCTGAAAAGTGACTGTCAGTTTTTGAAAGAATTTTTTATTTTTTCTCTCACAGCTTCGGGATTCATCGTCAAATCGCAGCACAATGACGAGGGCGTGCCAACCTGGTGAAAAGCTCCGTCAGTTTGTTTTTTTTCAATCCAGTGAAAAAAAGCATCATATTTGTACATACGAGGACGTGGTTACGGGTTGGGTGGAGGGGGGGTGGAGGGGTGGTGGGGGGGGGGGGGATGGGGGTCCAAAAGAAATCGCCCTCTTCAATTCCCCAAATGAAGAAGGGAAGACGATGTGGAAAACTGCGCCGCCGCACACGAGAGCGTTAACGTGTGGCGAAGTCAAGGCTAACCGTAAAACCCACGACCCCGTTGGGAATCTGAGCAAAATTCAGCTTCAATGAATTTTAAAACTACACAAAAGAAAAAAAAAAAAAAAAAACCTGCATGCAAGTGTTTGTGTGCACTCTTTTGTGTGCAGATTTTGTATTTTTTTATTTTAACCCATCCTCCCCTCTTTTTTTACTCATATTCACCTGAATCCGTCCTCGCCGTTACCGGAGCAACAAGCGAAATTTCAAGGGCTCTTGTGCTTGCGCCGGTAGCCTGCAGTTGATTTAAAAAAAAAAAAATAAATAAAATAAATTCTCCTTCTTTTTCTTCCTTATCAAACATGCATTTTCTCCCAGTCTTTCTCTCTTTCCGTCTCTTTATTACACAATCACAAGTCGCTCATGAAGTCATTGTAGTCTCTGCACGAGCTGACAATCAGCAAAATAGTGGCTGTTCTTTCAGGGGGTGGTGTTGGTGGTGCTGGGAGGGGGAGCCGGAACAAAAGAGGGAGAAATTTCAAAAGCAAAAAAAAAAAAATCCCTCCGAAACCACATGGGCGTTTTACAGTGTGTCAGAAACATCAAAAGTGTGACAGAGGTTAAATGAATGCTTGCTTTTGTACTTTGTGATATTTTTCTTTCTTTAGTGTGTAGGCACGGGTGGGGGGGGGGGGAAATAAATAAATAAATAAAGAGAAGAAGAAGGAAAAAAAAAACACCAACCCAAAAAAAAGGATATTAGAAGCAAAAACGAAGGCGAAGACGGAGACCCGGCGTCGCTGGCGTGGAGGTTCTGACCCGGGCTGCGACGTTCGGTCTGACATTTGGTGACCGACGAAAACGACTCCGTCTGAGTCACGCCGGCAAGCTGGAACAACTTTCATTTCTTCAGTGTTCCTTTTGTGCTTTCTCACACACACACACACACACGCACACACACACACACGTGAAAGAAAAACTCTTTTGACAGTCGTAGGGATTGAAACCCTGGCTATCGGGCCCAACAGGTGTAATGACGGCAGGCGATTATACAATCAGTATCAGTTACTCTGGTCGTAATGATGTAAACCTGCATCGTGTGTATTTTACATCGCGGTGTCGCGGCTCCACAAAGTTCAAGGTGAAAACTCGTGTCTCGTCACGCCGTCTATAAATGCGCCTCGTCGTAATCTAACTGCGATTAAATCCAAATGTAGGAAAGCGTCAGAGGGCAAGACGGACTCGTTTACGTCTGGCGACGACGGATAACGAGAGGGAAATCTCTGAAAAAGGCTCTCAGACAGCTGAAATGTTTAAATAGCTGCAGTGATTATAAACCGTGACAACAAACAATCAGAAAAGCTTAAATAGCGAGCAATAATATTTAGACATGGCGAACCACACGCACGCACGCACACACACACAGACACACACACACACTGCCTGGCAGAGATAAAGGGAAACCACAGTGACTCAGGGACGAACTGCATTCGGTAGTCAAGCCTTTCACTGTGGGGAAACACGGTGACATCAGACGTGACCTTAAACATGCTGATGAGTGACTGACTGACACACACACACACACACACACGTACATATTATTCTTATTCTTATCATTCTTATTCTTCTTCTTATTACTGCACATGCAAATACACCGCCGGGCGAGTGAGAAAGCCCCACTTTAATTTACCGCGCCTCGCCCTTCGACTCGGCAGCGCAGCAGCAATCAGAGGCTTTCTGGAAACTGCCCACTCTTTGTTTGACTGCGATATTACTCGACATGTCCTCCTTTTTTCTTCCAAAGTGAAACACTCAGATTAGTTGAGGGGGGGGGTTCTTTCTTTCTTTTTTTTTTAAATTCTTTTCGAGCCGCAGAAAACGCTAAACTCAAGTTTCCCCTTCAACTCTTCAGACAGCCGAAGTGAAGCTAATCAGCCTCTCCTGCATTAGTCACTCCTTCGCCCCGTGCGCCCCGTCTGCCGCCTGTTACCGCCGCCACTGTTTGGCTGTGCGAGTGTCCTTTTGACTGTCATCTCGTCTGCAATACACTTTCTCCCTCCTCCGCAGTGGCTGCCTTAATGTGCATGAGTCAGGGTCCTAAGCGCAGGTTTTTACACCGCTAAGTGTCGAGGAGGCTTTTCTGTGCGCTTTCCAGTGTGTCCTGTGCACCTGCATTTGCATGTGTGTGTGTGTGTGTGTATGCGACAGCTGCCATTATCTTCCTAATACTTCATTAGAATGAAATGTCAGAGCAATTACCTGCGCTTGTGATTCACCTCTCAGCCAGGTGCTGTCTCTCTGCTCCCACATGCAACCTGCACACCAGGAATCCACAGTATGCATATGCAAACACACACACACACACACACACACACGCACACGTACACGTACACGCACACGCACACGCACATGCACACACACACATGCATACATTCGCAGACCCATGCACACATTTACACGTCTGACACACGCTCCAAGAATGACCCCCCCCCCCCCCCTCCCCCCCATAGCCAAGCTGCTTTTAACCGCAACATATAGCGTCTAGCATACCGCAGATGAGCGGAGGATATCATCACGCCCGAAAACCACGGCGCTCAAACCTGAAGATCGCGGCTCGCTGCCTGGAACCGGATGTCTCCTCGGAGGAGAACTCGCCTCTCGCTCCAGCTGCTGGAGGGGTTTTATTCCCCTTGTTTCCACCACAACGTTTAATTTTTTTTTTTAAAGAAAGAAACAACAAAAAAAAAAACGAAGAAATCGCCAACGGGGAAAGCACGGGGGGAAAGTACAGAGAGCAGCTCCACGACTGTTCTCGCACGCTATTAAGCGTTAATAATGCTGATCAGTCGCGGGCGTGCGACTGCCGAAAACAGGGGGAGACGCTCAGGTCCCGTTTAGGCGATTTCAAGTGAAAATGGAAAAGATTAGAAATTGTTTTTGTGAAGTTAGAGACTTTTTCATCACGTATTCCGACGGCCACAAGAAAGAAAAACTCGAAAAGAAATTGAAATTGGCCTGAGCTAAAAAAAAAAAAAAGAGGTTGACACCAACTGGGGGTTAAATTATTAAAATGTTATAGAAATTGCTATATGGAGCCATATAAAACCTGTTTTTGTTCTTGAAGTCGGTTTTCCATTGGAAGGCACATGGCACCAGGAGAGGAAGTACTTCCTCCCCTTCTCAAGATGGGCATGTGTGGGCGGAGCCAGTCCGGCTCACACGGACACAGCAGATTCTGAATGTAGCTCCTTTGATCCAATATTCAAATGGAGGGAAAAATCAAAGCAAAGTAATAAACTTTAAAATCTGTTTTTTTTGGACCAACGAGACCATGAAAGTGTTGAAAAAGGTGGATAAGGTGACTCCTTCCAAATCCCTCCGTACTATTTGCACATTGTCACATAATCTGGTCATAATCTATCAGTTAACAACATTTGTCACGACCATCACTGCTCCACCTCTGATCTTTCAATTAGCCAATCACATCGGTGAACGCAGCGAGTACGAGCCAATTAGAGCAGAGTAGTGCGGGTCATGGGAAAAAAATAAAAACCCGACAATCTGGCTTGTGATGGTGGTGCATTATGGGGGAATTTGGAAGCGAGTGTACTCGAGTCTCCCCTGCACTACACTGATTCGTCCATACTGAATTATTGTATTTCACGGAAGAAATGTTGCAGGAAAATTCTACTCTGTCTCATGTGTTGGATATTTTGCTGAATCACGGAAGATTTAATGACGGACGCTCTGGATTTCGGGAATGTTTTCCTCCCGTGTAGCGATACGAGGTAAAGCAAGGTCGTGAAATAAACCATTAGGAACAGTTCAGAGTTGGCGTTGATCCCAAATGAAATCCTGAACACGCGGTGATCTCGACACGTTTTCTTCACCACGGTCTCGTAATTAATCATGTAAATGTATGTCAGTGCGTGTGACACACACACACACACACACATACACGCACACACACACACACACACGTCGCCCCACGTCGAGAGCGGGGAAGTAAATGATGTGTCGTGGCAATAATGGAGGCATATTTCTGCCTCATTTGTGCTGCCAGAACTCTCAGCGAAGATCTCACAGCTTCTCTCGGCTTCCGATCCGCGCGGCGCCTCGCAGCACCGACGCCGCGCAAAACAATCACTTACAGGCAAATGTGTGTACGTGTGCGTACGTGTGTGTGTGTGTGTGTGTTTACAGTCGGGCTTGTGCCTATAAGGCCTGTTGTGCTGTATGCGTCACTGATGATACCGAACATGGTAGAGAGTGCCGAGGAGGTCAAACAAATAAACAGCCTCGGAAAACCGCGTGAAGAAAATTGAAAGGAGGAAAAAGGAGGGAAGGAAAAAAAAAAATGCTCTTTTAAAGCCGGGAGAACATTGCATTGGCGAGCTCAAGGCCTTCGACTCGGAGTCGCCTTATGACTGCGTGGGTGTCCGGGCCGAGCGGCGATGGTAGGCGAAGGTGGGGGAGGTGGTGGGTGGCGGGGGAGGGGGGGGGGGGGGGGGGGGGCGGAGATACATTAACAATGAGAATGCTGGCGCTCGTCAATTACCGAGACTTTTGCTCTGACGGGTTGTTGTTTTTTTTCTTCTTTCCTTCCTGTCTCCCTCTAATGCTTCGCCAAAGGTCTTCTGAAATAACTTTACCTGCCTCTGTCACCTGGCCCTCCACCCCCACATATCCCATAATAACATTCTCCCCCGGGGGGGGCGGGGGCGAGGGGGGATGGGTGGGGGCTCCGCCGCACAGGGAGATGGTATTGACATGTTTCGGGGAAGATATGATGCCGCTGTGGCTGAGCGAAGGCTAATATACGTACTAATACAACGCCACAGCTGATGAGAGCTCGTCTCAGAACTACATTATCAGGATGGTTAGTTTACCTTGACCACAACACTAAGTAACTCATTACTACTATAACTTATCACTATAGAAGTTTTTTTTTATATATATATAGATATGTATATATATATATATATATTTTTTTTGTTCTTGAAAACAGCCGCCGTCTCTCTGTGTGCCCGCCGCAACCATTAGCATTAGACGCTATTGCGTTAACAATTACTAATAATAACCAGCGATGAACTTAATTCTAATATAAGTAAAACTTGAAAGGAAAAGTGAAGCCATGTAAAGTTTTACATGAATAAATGCACAAAAAGAGTATAAACAAATTGAATCTCAGTGCACTCTGGTCAAATATGCAATTAAAACCAAGAGGAAAATCAATATTTAATCATCATTTAATCATATTCTTTACTAAACTTTATCATACTGCTTTCTGTCTTTTCTGAAAAAGTTGAATTGAATATGTATAAATCATGTGTTAGAACATTGAGTGTTTTTTTTTTAATGAAAAAAGCTTTACAATAAAATGTATTATTTATTAATATATGTGCTCATGTATATAAGTATTTCTAGATTATGTATGTATACTTGGAAATAGATTTACTTTGTTTATTTGATTTTTCGTGAAATGTAGATATATTACTCACAAGGTGAGACACACAGTGTACATAAATAGATAAAATGTATTTGTCGTTTTTAAGATTCCCATTTAATATGAATTGATTTCATGGCGACACTTTTGAATACAAAGGTGTTTTTGTAGAATCTGAATTATTTTCTTAATTCCTGGTTGTCTCGTCAAAAAAACGAATGCTGGAAAGAAAACGTCACCGACGCTGGCTTGTTTCCGCTTTTAATGTGAAAACTTTGCGACATTTTCAGGGATTTCCTGTCTCTGTCCGTCGGACGTAAAAGCAACGGGACAAAGCGGCACGTTTTGCCTAAACGACGAACCAATTGGAACATTATGGGACGTGACGGAGGTGATGGGAGTTCACCGTTGCCAAATGGGGAAAATGAGGAGGGTCGTAAACGTTGTTGTAATTACGTGGAATTTATTCCCGCAGGGAAAGCGGGATCTGGTCATCTGGAGTCGACATGTCAGACCTCTGCGGCGATCCCTCCGTTAATTACATGTTGGATTTGAAACGACATGTAATTAGAGCCCAGTGGGACATAAAACTCAAGAGTTCATATCACAGGTGGAGGAGAAATCTGTTTCCTCCCGCTGGAGCCCCACTGGTTGTTTTTAACGATGGTTTTCAAGATAGCTTTCCGGTTGGAGTCCAAAGGTGGGGGTATGGGGGGGGGGGCTTTGGGTGGAGTTTGCATGTTTCTCCTTATGGTTTCCTCCCACAATCCAAAGACCTCTTTGTTCGGTTCAATAGTGACACACGGGCTGTTGTAATAGATTTTACAAAATAAATAAACAAAATGAGCCCAAACAAATACATTTCTACTAAAAATACCACATTAAAAGAGTCAATAATGACGTTAAACCATATAGCCTGTTGTAGCAGAAACCATATATATATCAAAGAAACTTCCTATAATTGCACCTTTTTATGTTTTTAACGCACTCTAATGCACTTGAGTCTAATGTCTAATGTCCATCCATTAGGAGCAGTGTAGGGTTCAGTGCCTTGCTCAAGGACACTTCA
This sequence comes from Blennius ocellaris, assembly GCF_963422515.1. NCBI lineage: Eukaryota > Metazoa > Chordata > Actinopteri > Blenniiformes > Blenniidae > Blennius > Blennius ocellaris. The sequence continues at coordinate 5,115,123 of NC_137655.1, forward strand.
CCACAGCTGGTGGTATGACAGCATTTATTTTTTAATTTAGTACCATTTTACATCTCACTCCGGAAGAGAAATGGTGGAACGATATATTTGCGTCCCAGATGTCCAGGATCTCAGACGGTGGAACAGGAAGTTCAAAAAACAGGAGTTTGTCTTTCCAGTTGTTGCCTGATCATGCGGGATTTTTCTCACATTTCGATGACACGTCGTTGTTGTTGTTGTTTGTCTCTGCTCACACGAGCCTTCATGCAAACTGACCCTAACCTTCAGTGTTATTATTCCTCCTGCAGCCTCTTCCGAGTGGCTCAAAGTTCAAGGTCGCTTTATTTGTACCCGTGAGCAGATTTGCTTTTTTTTGTGATGCACTTGGCACGTCAAAGTGAAAAAAGACAAGACAAGACAAATGGTTAATGTTCCGCTATTCGCCAAGAAATAATTAGGATAAGATCAATTAAAAAAACACAATAAAACCTTCCAGAGACAAAAAGCAGTTCATAAAATGGATGAACAGAGTAAATACGATAAAGACTCAATACGCCATCTTGTGGTGCAAACTGGTACTGGATGATTGACCATGCTGACATTAGAAGACAGACCAGCAACACATCATACAGAACTTTTTTTTTTTTTAATAAAATGTATTTTGGCTTAAAATGTGAGTTTTGTTTTTTGATTCTACCTTTAAAAGCAAATAAAAAAATCATCCTGCCGATAAACCGGTTACAACGCGACTTCGCTGATGGACAGCAGCGATTTTGACGCGTTGACGCTGGCGGGAGGGCGTGAGGACGGGAGGCTCACACGCCGTCTTCATTCACAGTCCCTGTTTTGCGCGTTGGATGTGAGAACAAAGCTTTCGGAAGAAGCAAACAGACTGAACTCACCAACAATCCCGCACACAATGTCCAAAGCGGCACCTCGATGCCTCCTTTGCCCACGTGTTCGACGATGATGCAACACTTATCAAACAATTTAAAAAAATTACAAATTAAAAAAAAACAGTGCATAGTCAGAGCTGACAAAACTGAAGGCTATTTTGCATTTTGATGAGGACACGCAGACGACTCTCATTATTTGTTTCTCAAATTAAATGTATTTCAGTGTTTGTGTATTATTATAAAACCTCGAAAGAAAATTCCAGCTCTTCGATCGCGAAGGATCCATCAAAAAAAAAGGATCCATTTCGCGGAGCTGGTGGGAAAAGAAATCAGGACGGGGAGAAAACTTCATTAAAGGCGAACCCGGCGGCATCTGTGCCGTCTGTGCCGCGTCGCTGTCGCCTGCTAAAATAATCCTCCTCTGATTTCATCAGTAAATGTGACTTTTATAACATTTTGTACTAACAGGACATGATGTAACACCTGTGCAAATGGATGGGAAGCAAGCTGTGACTCTCTGCCCCCCCCCCCCCCCCCCACCCACCACCCCACCCCACCCTGACTCACTTTCAATTTTCAAAACATCACAAACAAGTATGGAAAGAAAGAAGGAGAAATAAATGTTCACGAGATTTACAAAAAAAAAAAAAAAAGGAGTAAAATGAAAGTCATTTATTTGGGAAAGTGGTTTCAGTGTCGCACAGCTGCTGGTTAATAACTCACATTTCCTCGTCGTTGATTGGAGCGTCGAGGCTGTAATTAAATATTTCAATGCGTTTTGGTATTTGTCGCTTTTTTCTTTTCTTTTTCTTTTTTCCTTCTCCTTTTCTCCTCAAACATGTTTGTGGATCTGAAGCTTTGCTCCTTGGACGTTTCTGGTGTCAGACGCACGTTTATCAACCTGCTTGTCCGAAAAGACAAAAGCAGAATACATAGAAGAATTTTTTTTTTCGTGGTTCCATTGTGACGGAATGGTAAGGCAAGGCAAGGCAAGGAAAAATGTATTTATAGAGCACCATTTCCACGTCGTTGCGTTTTTTTTTTTTTGGGGGGGGGGCGTGGCTTGAACCTTCACCGTCAGCGATCTATTGTCAAGATGGTATTCGACCTTGAACGGACCGATTCTCCAGCCTCGGCAACGACTTATGCAAAAATAGCTTTTTAACCTTCACACCAGATTCTGTCCTTGAGGGACGGGATCTACAGGATCCGGGAGGTCCTCGACCTTCTCCGGCCGTTTGAATTAAAGTAGTGGACGAAGAGAAATGGACGTCAACGTCAACCGCGAATCGACCACAGACGTTTCTCTTCCCCGACTGAGGGATGTATGCAAACAGATCGTCTTTACTGTCAGTGCTCGCCTCTGACGAGTGAAGGGAGATGACCTGTGTAAATTAGTCTATAACGAGCAACCCCTTCTCGTTTTTTTTTTTTTTTTTTGGTTTGTTTGTTTGTTTTGTCTTCATTCAAGGGCAGCAGCACTTGAACGACGCCGCTAAGTGTGCTTACTGCAGAGCTGAATAGAAGATGGAGAATAAAACAAAAGATTCGCAAATACATGCTACTGGAGGCTCTGTCAAAAAGCTACTGCACACTCCTACACAGCACCGCCCACACACACACACACACACACACACATACACACACACACACTACACAATAATGTGCATGCACACATTCAGATGGTGGCACACAAAGAAAAAGACAGATACACACACATAGCAGCAGCACACACACACACACACACACACACACACACACACACACACACACACACACACACACACACACACACACACACACACACACACACACACACACACACACACACACACACACACACACACACACAGAGACAAACACAATGGCCCAGAGGCTTCTTTTGAAAATCTGAGAGGATTTTTCTTTTTTTTTTTCTTTTTCTCTTCACTGGAACCATATGGGGAATGGGAAAAGGAAAAGTGCAGCAGAGGTGCAGGTTATCTTCATATTTATTCATCAGAGTTCATCCTTCTCCCTGCAGACTGCGCTGCATGAGAACATCAGATGGTGGGCAGGTTCTGCCTGCTATTCTCAGCTACCGGCTTCTCGGAGCCCGAGGTACCGGGTTGGTGAGGGGAGGGGGGGGGGGGGGGGGGTGATGGTGGTGGGGGTGGGGGGATGGGGGTGGGTGGGTGGTGGGGTTGGGGTCCCGGAGGCGGCTGGTGAGGTCCACGGTGAAATAACCCCTTTTCCTCAAGACCGTAAAAAAAAAAAACACTTCTGAGAAGATGTGGAACTTGGGGGAATTTGTGGAAGTCGAGCGCAGGAGCAGGTAGCGGCGGCGGCGGCGGCGGCGCTCCTGGAACGTTCGGCAGTATTACGGAGGAGTGATCCGATTCTGCTTTCCGAACTTCTCCCGTGGTCACCCCCTCCGCCGGCACGCGCACCGTAAATCATAAATACTTCATTTATTTTTACACAGTTGTGGGAATTAACACATGTGGGGGGATCTGACTACACGTGTGGATGCAAAGTGTGTGTGTGTGGTTGTGAAGAGGCTTAAAGGTAAAGTCTGGATGGACGGACGGGTGGACGGGTGGACCGGTGGACGGCGAACATCCGCGTTAGTCGTGACTGCTCAGGCATCTGTAGGAGGATCTGACGAGCGCTCGCTGCCGGCTTACATAACGCGCTGGAGCACACGGAGCGCGCTGATTAGGAGGTCACAGGTCACATCTCTCAACACCTCTGCAGCGACGCGCGAGCTACGCATGCGTGTCACTTCGCGAGATTCGTGATTATGCAAGTTGCCTCTCTCGCTCTCTCTCTTTTTTTGTTTTGTGGAGGTACAGTTAATGAGCAACGCTGACCCACTAAACAAGTGGTGGTGTTCAGACCCACTGCCCGGTCCACTCGTCTCGCATCCTGTACTAAAGTTACCATTTCATCTGTAACAACACTAATAATTTCATCTTATTTGCATTATTTATATTATTTATTACCTTCGTCAATTAAAGTTGGGTCGAGAAGGTCATGTTTTCGGCGGCATGTATTTATTTTTTTACAATTTTTTATTTGTATATATTTTACACACACACACACATGCAGCGGTACACGGATATTCATTTATTCATATTCGCCAATGAAGTTAGTATCTTTGTATGTATTTTCTGCATGTATTTTACCAACTTTTCACAAAAACTATTCACCAAAATTGCGTGAAATGTTCAGGGATGGTTTATCATCATCACAAGGATCAATCCATTCGATTCTGGGACGTTAACGACTAACCAATTTTGAATAAATCCCCCTAAAACTGCAATATAACATATCCCATACAAAGCGGTTGAGAGAGGCGCCTCACGGAGATCAGACATCAGTGTCTGTTGCCATGGAGACGCTCCCTGCACAGTGTTTCACCCAATGATGTTGCGACCTGACCTTCCTCGTTAGCACCAATATGAGCTAATGGCTATCGTGCTAGCGACGCTAACTCGGCTCTGGAAACAAATGTGGCAAAGGTCCACGTTCTACCGAGTGTAGCTCTCGCTTTCTCGAATGGTAAAAAAAAAAATGCTAAACTAACTTTTAAATTGAAACCAAGTTTCTTCTTTGGTTGTGCAGAGGATGTGTGTGACGGAAATGTCCATACACCCCCGATTCAAACCAGAGTCAACAAATAGAAGAAAAAATTAAAACATCCTGCACACTTCATGTATGTTCTGGTTATTTGGTGGCTTTTGAATCATCCAACCTCCTTATGCACCAACATTTACATCCCAGTGAGATTTCATGTCATGTAAAGTTGCAATCATTTAAAAAAAACTTTTTTTTTTGCATGTTCACTGTGATTGTGGGGGTTTTGTCTCCAATCCTACTATCAGAGACGTCGCCTAAAAATTAGCCTGCATTTAATTTAACGGTACCTTTCTTTACTCATCTTGTCAGTGTGCATGTGTTTATTTTTTTTATTTTTTTAACCAATGGTGCCTCTGAAAAAGATGTGCTGAGCAAGAACTGGTAAATCTACATCTACATCCAGAAAGTTAAACGTTACGAAGAAGCTTGAAGAGCTGCAACAACCAACGGTCAATACTCTGCGCTGCTAAAGCTGCTAAAAATGTAAAACACTGTGATTCTGAATACAGATCATTTAAATGTCTATTTCTGAACCGTTCGGTGCTTCGTGAAACAGTTGTGAATCGGTAAAAGACATCTTTAGGGAACGCTGGTCGGCGCGTCGGTGGGAAGTTTTTTTTTTTTTGCGAGTTGCGTTTTTAAAAATTCAAGATTATAATCTCACCTTCTCTCTTCCTCGCTCTCGCTCTCTCTCCCTGTGTCTTTCTTCTTCTTTCACACTCTTTTTCACAGTGAATGTGCGTCCAGATGGAGTGTGTGTCTTGCTCTCAGATGGCCTTCTGTCTGATCAGCCCCCGTACACCTCCGTGTTTCACCCCGAAGACGACACGCACAAGTAAGCAAGCTCTCTCTCTCTCTCTCTCTCTCTCTCTATTTCCTCCTTCCTTCTGACACAAACACACGTAGAAAGAGTGGCCACTTTATTAGGAACAGTTCTAACACAGGCTAGCGCTTTAAAACGAAATGTTGATTTCCACTCATTGATTTTTGAATGTAATTCTCGATGTTGTGCAAAATACTAAAGAGTAGTACTCGATTACACACACAAAAAGAAAAACGACAAGCGGCATTGTAAATTCACGTTTTAATTTAGTCTCCCTCTGCAGGTTTTGTTACGAAAGTGTGTTGGATCATTGTGATGTGGCTGCGACAGGCTTTGTGAGTCAATCAAACAGAATTGCTTATTAGGTAAGGAGGAAGATGCTCTATTACCTTGATGTTAGAGGAGGAAGATGCTCTATAATGCATCATAGAAAGTGACTCCTTAAAATCCAAACCACAGGGGAAGGAGACTCTCAGGACCAGGACTGTGAGACAATGAAGGGATGGAGGGATGGAGGGACGGAGGGATGGAGGGATGAGACCGGTCACATTTACTTTCACTCGGAAAAACAATTAAAGTTGATGTTTGATGTGAACTTTACCGAAGGTTCTTGACCTTTAGTCTTGATTGTTTTTGCCACCAGATTGTCTGATTGGGTGATTTCAAGAACAAGCAGCTGTGCAGTTTCCCTTTTCAAGCCCCAGACTGTTCATTATCTCATGTTGAAGCAACAACAACGACTTTACCACAACAACTTTCTAACGTTTCCTTTGGCTTCATATCGCTACAGATTTGTTTCCAGGAAGTTTGTTACGACAAAACCACAATCGGATTAAACTCCGTGGGGACGATTGTGTTTTTTTTTGTGAGATTTCCCCGCCTCTAGTCCAACACTTGCGCCCCAACATCTTCATCGGTTCTGAGGAAAAGATGATTCCTGTGAGAACCCTGCACCACGCAACTATTGTCATCACTAGTCGGAAACCAGGAAATAAATTCAAGGAAGTAACTTAAAAATGAAGAAATTGATCATGACTCACCAAACCAGAACACGTTACAAGTACAAACAGGAGACAGGTAAAGGAGAGACAGCCTGATTTCATGAGATCTTGCAGAAATCGACCCAAATTGAACGGTAGTTTGTGCATTCCTGGTTCTCCGCGAAGAAAAAAACACCCTGAGTGATGTGATTAGCACACGGGAGGATTTGAATGAGGGTTTTTCGTACTTTAGATGCTGTTGACATGAGAACAATCTGCTCGGTAACGACGTCCGTCTAGTTACCAAGCAGTGGTTAAATGTGCTGAGTCCCAACAAGAGCCCAACCAAACCTGACCTGAGACCTAGAGCTACGCTCGGTAGAGCGGAACCCTACATTTGTTTGCGGGAACCACATCAGCATTGCTTGCATCATAGCCGTTAGCTCATATCGACGCTAACTGGGTAGGTCAGGGAGCAAGATCACTGTGGGAAACACTGAGCGGGGAGCGTATCCATGGCAACAGACACTGATCTTTGATCTCCTCGCTTTCATTCACTTTGAATGGGACATTTTTTCATTTTTTTTTTTCCTTCATTCGGAAACGGTTAGCCGTTAACATCCCAAAATCTAATGGACTGATCCTTCAATGGTGACAAATCATCCCTGAATTTCATGCAATTCTGGTAAGTAATTTTTGCGAAAAGTTGGTAAAATGCATGCATACATACATACAAAGATGCCAACTTCATTGGCGAATTATAAATAAATAAATATCCGTGTGCCAGCCTTGTTAATGTTTAGAGCGGATTGTTCTGTGCTGCATGTGAGTGGCTTCAGTACTAAAACTCATGAAAAATACATCGTTTCGGCGTTTCTGCCGTTTCCATGTGAACGGACATCATTTTCAACATGTTGCTATGTGACCGTGGAACTTTAACGACGGGTTTTCACTTTGAAAACTGGTGTGAAAAGGGAAAACCAGTCCAAAGAGCAGAAGTGAGGCTCAGTCTTCGAGACTTTCATCGTCACATGCTGTAATTTTGCTGAGCAAATTCAGGGTAATTTTTGTCAACCTTCAACTGCTCCAGACTGTGATTTGTTTTTGTTCTGCTTCCCGAATGAACTTCTGCTGAATCGTGTGACAAAAGGACCAAAGCGGTTGAAAGAAAAGCACAGACATGCAAGTTAAAGACATCTTTCAGTGAGAACCTTGGCGAGACAAAGCACACTCGAAGGGCTGAGCGGATGAAAAAGGATGCAAACTCGTTTGGAAGCTGATCGACTGACGATCATCTGGCAGATTAGCACATTAACAGATATCAAACGTTCGGGAATTTATGTCTGTCAAGAAGCACCAACATATTATAGAGCATCTTCCTCTTCTAACGTCAAGATTATAGAGTTTGTTCTTCTAACATCCAGATCATAGAGTATCTTCTTCCTCTAACATTCAGATTATAGAGCATCTTCCTCCTTTAATGTCCATATTATAGAGCATCTTCCTCCTCTAACATCCAGATTATAGAGCATCTTCCTCCTGTAACATCCAGATTATAGAGCATCTTCCTCCTCTAACATTCAGATTATAGAGCATCTTCCTCTAACATCCAGATTATAGAGCATCTTCCTCCCACTAATTTAAATGGAGGAATGTGATGTAGAAATTCCTAAAATTATATTTTATTGACTATTATTCGGTATTGTGATAAGTGTTAGCACTTCTCCACAGCATAACTCCTAAACTACTCACGATATTGAGAGACTAAAATTTTTTTAAAATACCAGAAAGCAGTGAACTGGAGCTTTGTGTTTGTATAAAAATCCTTACAGTGGTTAAGTTATATATAATGTTATATCAATTTCACTCTTCTGCAACCACAACGTGTGATGAATATAATATAAAATCACATGAATTGTTGTATTTACTGTCATTGGAGGTTCGACTCAGTAGAGATTTAAATCACTCACAGGCTCATTAGGCCATATAGGCAAATGCTAGTTGCCTCCAGGGGGCGCCAGAAATCCGGGAGAAAAAAAAATCACCTTCAATATAATTCTTTAAAATGTCTGTAAATGTAGCTTAAAATGTTTGATGTTGATGCTCATTTACAGGATTAAAATTTTCGTGGTCTTTACACTGTATTTTAGAGGGTTTTTTTGCATTTATTTGTAATTTGTTAAGCTTGCGACTTGAAAATGGCAAAAAGCGATGTTATATGATTGAGTGAGTGAGGAGCCATATAAAATCTCCCCTATGGCGACACATCGGGTTCAGTCCAGCTCTGGGAAAACCTGTATTTGACGAACCTGAAAGGAGAGTTAGTGGTGAAAACCATCGATCCTTTGTTAAAATCCAGTTCGATTGTTTGTATTTTGGTGCAATTTTCAGTCGCAGATAATGTGTGTATATCATGAGTGAGTGTGCGAGTCGCTTGTGCTCTTGATTTTTGTAATTCTCTGAAAAGAAAAAAATAAATAATAATGAGAAGAAAAGATATCAGAAGAATTTGCCAGATACTGACATTTGAAGGCAACTCGAAATAATGGGTAGAAAAAATTCATTTCTTGGGGGACAATTTCACAGCCATTAAAATGACAATAAAATAAATCAAATATGTAAACCGCTAGTCATTGCTTCTTGCGCAGATTAAGAATCATCTGCACACACAAAGCCGGAGACGCGGCGTCCTCACAAAAAACTCAAGCGGCGCCGCGGCCGCGACTCCTGCCATAAGAGCGCGAGCGCCGTCTGCGCCGGCGAGGGGTTTTCGATTACAGTGAGCCGCGATTGTGTGTCGGAGGGGAGGGTAAATCCAGACATATTCAGGGAGGTCAGGCGGGTCAAATTCCTCAGGAAGAGAATGTGGAGACGAAGGCAGAAACATGGGAACTCAGGAACCCACCCTGCAGCTCTCGCTGCGCACGGCGTTAACTGTTGCTTAGAAACCAAACAGCTCCTCGCGGTTCCCCTCTCGTCCTTCCTTCCTTTTATATTCCCCTCGATCTTTCTTTCTTTCTTTTTTTCTTTCTTTCTTTCTGCCTCTTTAAAAAAAATTGCAATTTTTCATTACGACGTTCTGTTAGGGAGGAGCGACGTTCGGCCGGGGCTGAATCGAAACACTGGGTGTGGTTGGATGTCGGGTGGAGATTCGTTTTTCAAAAGAAATAGAAGAGGGTGGCGGAGGTGTGCGGGTGAGATTAGAGGAGGGGGATTCCTCCTGTCTCCTTTTCTTTTCCAGTCTCGACACAAACGTACACATCAGTCAATAGTCATCTCGACTCTTCGCTTTACAGAACAAACACATTCGGTGCGACAACAGGGAGACTTTTCACGACCAAACACCACATTTACTCTCCTCCCACCAAATAACAATTATCCCGAGCTGCGAAATACGCTCAGAAACGGAGAGGCCTTTTAAAGATTCAGCTTATAGGCCAAACTTTAATGTGGTTTATGAGAATAATGTGGCGATAATTAAGAAGAAGCTGAGATTTGATCACTGTCTGGAACAGATTTAGAGTCCGTTTACACAACGACGTTTCAAGTGAAAAGTGATGCAAAGGTTTCAGAAAAGTTTCACGTTCACACAGCAACATTTTGAAAACCATGTCCGTTTCTATGGAAATGGCAGAAATGCTGAAAGCGATGCAGTTCGCATGCCAGGTCAGGAGTTGGAGCTGTTATTTGTTGCTACACACACGCACGCACGCACGCACGCACGCACGCACACACACACACACACACACACACACACACACACACACACACACACACACACACACACACAGCAGAGAACAATGGGCCATAAACATTAACGCTGGGAGAACACGACCATTTCTAGTAGACAGACGACCAAGTTGGATTGTTATCATGGTGACTGTCAAAATAAAAGCACCAAGTCCCAGGAAATATGGACTGGGTGTCGGGATTGGAATTGATAAGATTTAAAGTGATTCTGGTGAACGATTCTGTACTTTATCGATATTCTTATTGAGTCTCATTATATCTGTCAGGGACGTAATAAAATCATCAGCGTCTATATTTATATGTTTGTTTGTCTTTTAGCAAAATTACGTCAAAACTACTGCAGTGATTGTGTCGAAATTTGCACCACAGATAAGATAGGAGGCCATGGAAAATTCCAATAAATTTGGGTAAGTGATCCGGATCCAGATCCAGATTCTGGGTCAGGATTTCATTAAGTATGCTTTTAAGGATTCCATCAAAACTACATGAACCTTTGGCAGAAAAAAAATCTGGTTGCTCTATTTGGAAATGAAACCTGCAGTATTCCCATCAGAGGACGTGCTCACGTTGCTGCTGCTGCTGCTGCTCGGTTGAGATTCACTCCAGCGCCGTTCGAAAACCCCACTTTTATTGCACGTCATTGCTGCAGTGAGAGAACGTTTCTGCATATTGGTCACATTTCCTCCCTTTGATGAAACCCCCACCGTGCCAGTATTGCAAGTTGCCCTGTTGTCGTCCTTTCTCTTGAAATGAAACTAAACTTTTGAGCGTTTGTGCCGCTTGCCATGTTTCCTGCTGGGTGCACTTGTGTAAAGCTACGCAAGGTGTGTGGTGACATCATTCGCAATCACCGGAATTGATGAAGGAATCGAAAATCAAACTGGTTTGAAAAAAATTCCGCCATGGGAGCCATTATCAAAAAGTTGTGTAAACAGAAACCCCAAAAAATCCAAACAAAAATTTGTGTTTTCACTCGTGGCCTGGCACGTTCCTCTCTGGTTTTCATCATTTCTGCTGGTTCCCGTGGAAACGGACACCATTTCCGAAACGTTGCTGTGAAAACGCAAAACTTTTCAGAAACGTAAATGCAAAAATAGCGAGTTTTCCCTGATGTAAATTAAAAGAAAGAAAGCAGCTAAGATAAGCTAATGATGGGCAGACAGGCTCTTCTCGAAAGAGGAATGTAAATATTAGTTTTTGCTGCTGACGTCAAGTCAGTGGATACAAGGCTAACGCTGATGCTACGTATAGCGGGATATCTTTCATTTTCCTGTGAGGAGAACTTGACTAGTTCAGTATTATTAAACCGCTTCTGTATAATAGCATAAATTAGGGCGACAGCTGAAACTGAAACTAAAGGTAACGGTATCTAAGGATGCTAAAGCATCCCAGCTATCGCTAGATGTTGGCTAATGCTAATGCCAACAGCACAAACAGGAAGCAGGACAGAGGCAGCTACAACTCATTTAATTCACAAGAATGTTTAAAAATCAGAAGCGCGTTGGAAACTCAGGTGAGACGAGTTTCATTTCAGGAATCACTTCCCGGAGCTTTGCTACCAGAAGTTCGCGACGGCGGACGGAAACGCCGCCGGGTTCTTTCATTAGAGTGTCACATTTGTTTGTCTGGAGCTGCCAGATAAAGAGTCGCTTCGAAAGATTGCGTCGGTCGTGCGGCGAAATTAGAAAATGAAATCAAAAATAATTGTTTATTTGCATGTAATTTTGCCAGAGCGGCGGGAAGCCGGCACGCGGAGCGGCCGGCTTGCGGACCCCCGCGCTCCGCTCATTTTCGACATCCTGATGCACGTCCGCGCCCGTTTAATCTTCAAGGAGCAGGTTTCCTGTCGCTCTCTCGGTTTGGATGATATTATTGTGTTTCGCTGGTTAGAGGTCCAGGCAACTGAAATCAAAGTTGTTGTTTTTTGTTTTTTTTTTGTTTCCTTTTCCAATAAATACTGCCAACAAGCAGAAGGTCGAACGCCGACCCAAGCCTTCTCGCAGTTATGCAACGTTACGTAATGTAAAAAAAAAAAATCGAAATGGAAAAACTACAACCCTTGGAAAGCTCCAACTCCCTCTGCTCCGTTGAATTTTGCACCACATCTAAAAGAGATATCCAATGTATTGTTTTTTTTTATTTCCCACTTTAATGTGGCGAAAAGAGGCGGGTGGAGGATGGAAAACGGAGGAGGAGGAGGAGGAGGAAGAAGAAGAGCAGCAGGACTTGGATGGATGGTGTAGGTGGGGGGTGGAGGGGGGGGTTGTAGGTGTAAAAGCAGCTGGGGAGAAGAAGAGGCAGCGCTGACACACAGAGGTGGACGAGGCTCCATTTCCAGGGGAGATGTTTTCCCATGAGCCCCCTCTCTGCCTCCTCCGCTGAGCCGGGCCGGGGATCTCGTTCAAATGACTCACCGAAATATAAATTAAAAAAAAAAAAAAAAAAAAACACCACAGGTGAGCCGCGAGGTTAAGTACGCGGCGAGGAGGAGAAGGAGCCGGCGTTACGCTGCGTAATATGTAACTCTGGGGAAGCGGTGGGTGAAGGCGAGCGATGGAGCCGTGGGAAGCGGTGGCGGCGTGTCAGAGTTTGTGTGGAAGCACAACGAGGAGTTTTGTGTGTGTGTTTTTTTTTTGTTTAAACCAGATTCTGAACATCAAGAGTTTGATATGCGGAGGCGTCTTTTGTTCCTACCGGTGGGAACAATAGCGCAGATGTGTCCAACCCCCCCCCCCCCCCCTAAAAAAAGGCTCCCCATCCTCTTATGTACAGAGCAACACATATGGAGAGCTTTACATGTATTTACTCACCAAAACCTGCAGTTCGGATAAATATATATATATGTATATATATATACATATATATAAAGATATTGACACAAAATTCCTCTTCGTCCAGTCAGGAGGCGTCTCGGCGTCAATCTCCTGACCCACGAGCCTCCGTCAGTTAAACGACTCCATTCAAGAACAAGCTGACATTTTATTCCCCCGTTTGCGCCACAAAGTTTCACGTGAAAATGCAAAAAAAAAAAAAAAAAAAAAAGATGCAAGCGTTTCATTAAAGTTTTGCGTTTAGACTGTAATGTTTTGGAAAAAATGAAGGCCGTTCGTAGGAAAATGACGGAAACGCTGAAATTTATGGAGTCAACGTGTCTGGATTCTAGAGGGGGAAGATGCTCTATAATCTGGATGTTAGAGGAGGAAAATGCTCTTTAATCTGGATGTTAGTGGGAGGAAGATGCTCTATAATCTGGATGTTAGAGGAGGAAGATGCTCTATAATCTGGATGTTAGAGGACGGAGATGCTCTATAATCTGGATGTTAATGGAAGAAGATGCTCTATAATCTGGACGTTAGAGGAGGAAGATTCTCTATAATCCAGATGTTAGAAGGGGAAGATGCTCTTTAATCTGGACGTTTGAGGAGGAAGATGCTCTATAATCCAGATGTTAGAAGGGGAAGATGCTCTATAATCCAGATGTTAGAAGGGGAAGATGCTCTTTAATCTGGATGTTAGAGGAGGAAGATGCTCTATAATCTGGACATTTGAGGAGGAACATGCTCTATAATCTGGATGCTAGGGGGGGAAGATGCTCTATAATCTGGATGTCAGAGGCGGACGATGCTCTATAATCTGGATGTTTGAGGAGGAAGATGCTCTACAATCTGGACGTTAGAGGAGGAAGATGCTCTACAATCTGGACATTAGAGGAGGAAGATGCTCTATAATCTGGATGTTCGAGGATGAGGATGCTCTACAATCTGGACGTTAGAGGAGGAAGATGCTCTATAATCTGGATGTTCGAGGAGGAAGATGCTCTACAATCTGGACGTTAGAGGAGGAAGATGCTATACAATCTGGACGTTACAGGAGGAAGATGCTCTATAATCTGGACATTAGAGGAGGAAGATGCTCTATAATCTGTAAAGAGGACGTTGTTCTCAGTTCAGGCAGTTCAAACAATAACCAGATTCTCGTCTTTTGTTTTGTTTTCACTGCCAAACTAAATCTGAATCTCACTCCTGCAGAGTCGAGCCGTTTCTCTTTCCACCCACCGGCCAGACGCCACATATATACATACGTTTATACATACATGAAGTGACTGACGGCTCCGTTTCCCCCGAGACACAATGCGTAACACCGGGACCCTGAAAATGGTCCACCTACATAAAGTGGTGCCATTTACATCTGACGTGCTTGACAAAATGACACACGTCAAAAGATCGGGTGTTAAAAAGCTCGCCGCGCCGCTTTGACACCGAGCTTTTAGACGCTTTCTCTTTTCTTTTTTCTTTTTTTCTCCCTCAGACAAATTCAGACGCAGTAATCTCTCAATGGTAATTAAATCTGAAACGGCTATTTTACCTTTTTAACTGACAAGGAAACCTTGCAGATTTTTGCTCTTGGGTATTTTGGATAAAAGAACAATGACGTTCGTGAAAGAGTCACACGACATTGTTGGTTCAGAATTCAACATCACTCAACTTCCAAATAAAATATTAATATCAGCGTGAAATGAACATTACTGCTAGAATTAAAATAACATGTAATTATGCCAAAATACACTGAATCACATGAATCACAGACTGAAGTTTATGAGTTTATTGTAATTTGTATTTAAATTATTGATTTAATGATGATACAGTGGTTTACAGATAAATCTCTGGTTTTGAAATTCAATATCCACTGAGAATTACTACGGAATTATTGTAAATATATACGTTTTTCACTGTTACATGTAACTAGAGGAATGTATTTGATGAGTCTTGAAGTTACTATACCAGTAAGTAGTTACTGGAGAATAGTAGTAACTTTTACTGTCCCAACAATTAATGAAAAATAGTGACGTTAACTGAAGTTATATCAGTTATTGGGAGGAAGATGCTCTATAATCTGGATATCTCATGAAAATGAGTTCCTATTTTACAGCAGTGAAGTATAAATCTTTTATTTCCCTGGATGAGTGACCTAAAAACATAAACCTGACTCACTCAACCATCCACTCAGTGATTTTCTGATTGGTCATTTTCAAAAAGTTACACAGACCCGTCCCCACTCAAATGTGCTTGTTTGTACATATCTGAAGTGGCCCCCTGATTTCACATGGAGGGAGACATGAGCTCCACAAACCAATGTAAAAGAAGTAGAAATAAATAATAACACTAATAAACAGTTTAGTGTTCCTATTGTGCCGTCTCTCGCTTTATTTTCCCATTTTGGGGCAGAAAAACAGACGTACAAATGTATTTGGGCCGTCACCCCCCCACCGTCATTAGTAAATGGCATGTCGCTAATTGTGCATTCACGGATCACAGCGGGTGTTAGCAATCAGCTCGTCCAATCACTTTGGTACTTCCAGCCAGAAAAACAAAAAAAAAAACCCAAAAACCAAAAAAAAGGGTCTAAAATGCTGAACCGCTGGCATTTCAGAGAGCCGTTCCCTCGTTCACTGCTTCCTGTGTAACCGACACTCCATCTGTGAGCCGCCAGTCTGTTTAGGTCGCTACGTAAATCCTACATTTCACCAACATGAACTCGAATTTCACGCACAAAAAGCATCAATTTCTTTCGCAACTTAATCTCACGGTTACGTGAAATTTCGTATATATGTTGACGATGTGTTGTTATCAGGAGTCGCCTTAAACGTTAGAGACCGAGGTTTTCAGGTGAAAACGGAATACTTTCATTGTGTTTTGGGGGAAAGTTTAAATGACAACAGTGCTTGGAGGCTCTGAAAATCAAAATTTTTAAAAATGTCCCGACTTTATCTTGACGGAAACAGTGCAAAATTCTACTTTTTCGAAAATGCTACGACTCCATGAAAGCTCAAGTAAAACACCGCTTCTCAAAAACACTCTGTTTCCGTGGAAACTGGGTGAGAGCGACTTTTCAAAAATGCTCCAACTCCGTGTAAAGTGGGGGGAAAAAAAGGCTACTTTTCGAAAATGCTCTTCCTCTGTGGAAACTGGGGAAAACTCTCCGACTCCATGAAAATGTGGGGAAAAAATGCTTCTTTTCAAAAAAACAGTCATCTCCATGGAAGTGGCGGAAAATGCTACTTGGAAAAAACACTCCAAATCCGTGGAAATAGGGGGAAACTTTTCGAAAATGCTCAAACTTTGTGAAAACGGAGGAAAATGCAACTTTTTGAAAAATGCTCCATCTCCTTGTAAATTTGAATGAAAACGTCTAAAATCCATGTAAATGAGGGGAAACGTGGAATGAATAGTATTAAAAATATATACCGAGATAAATTTAAAAAACAAAACATGAAACAAGAAGAAATATTTATATTTTTTCGCCAAAGTTACAGGTTATTTAAACATGAAGGACGTGAGACCTGGATCATCTGACCTGAGACGTACATGCAGTGAGAATATCGTGATTTTTTTTTTTACAGATGAAAACAAAAACATGTGTTGGGAAAAAAAAAAGCTTGGAAGAGGCGAGTTTATTAGCATGATGGACGGAGACGAACGGCCGCCGCCAATCAGCGGCCGCCTGCGTTCAGACACCAACGTACAAAGCGACGCATTTATGATCATTAGGTCTGGAGCCTAAAAGCCCACTCTGGATCACAATTACGCTCATGGAGTGTGAGTAAAACGCATATCTAATGAGTGGTTTGTATGTGTGAAATGTCTGAACGGGTACAAAACTACCAAAAAAATGGAGCCAATTAAGAGTTCACAGTTCATTTTAAACAATCACACAAGCCAATGAGCAAATTAAAAAATGAACATAAACAGAACAAATTCACACTGATGATCAAGCTCAGCGTCGAGAAAACTCACCATTAATCGATATCGTTATTTAATTTGGCTTTTTTACTTTAGAATCCAAAAAATGATCGATTGAACAAAATGAGTAAAATATGTTATTGGACCGAGTTGGATTGTTTTTTTTTATGGTGACTGTCGACGAACAGATCGGTTTTGAAAGCCGTGGTTGGACAGTTATGGTGACTGTCAAAATAAAAGTACCAAGTCCGAGGTTTACGCTGTTAAGAGGCTCATTCCATCCAACCGACAATTACTTTGTTGATTATCCCTCTTTGTTCTATTGAATTCTTCCGATTCTGGATCACAGCATGAATATCACTGATATCAGTCACGTGTTTCACCGTTTGCATCAGAAAAAAAGAAAAAAAAACGACACCCTGTGCAGCATCCTTTTCCACAAATACTTGCATTGATTTTAAATTTAAATAACGACTGGAAGGATTTAAACCGGTGGTTGCTCCGTGGCTTCGGGCGGAAACGGTCGACTCATGGCGAGCTGACAGGACTCCGCTTTGGGGAATTCCATCAACACACACACACACACACACACAGATATTCACCTGCACACACATGCATTTGCATATTTGTTCGACTTTGTTGGGTTCAGTGACGCCGGTGAGGAGCGAAGGGGAGCGACCG
Organism: Blennius ocellaris; assembly: GCF_963422515.1. Lineage (NCBI taxonomy): Eukaryota > Metazoa > Chordata > Actinopteri > Blenniiformes > Blenniidae > Blennius > Blennius ocellaris. The sequence goes on from NC_137655.1 coordinate 5,132,593, forward strand.
TCTCCGCGCCGTCAGATGAGTAAAACAGAGCCGGTGTTACGACCAATCAGAGAAGCTTCGCGTCTCCACGACGACGTTTTAGAAAACATGACGCTCTGGAAGAAAAACACTGTTCTCATTGTCCATCTATTGGAGCACGTGCAGAACAAACCAGTGTCAAACCGCGGTCGTGGTGCACAGGTGCAGTAAAAAAGTTTTTGAAAAAAAAAAGATTATTTTCAGTGTCTCTGAGCATCGTTTTCTTGTAAAAGGACCCCGAGAACACGACAAAAAAGTTTCCATTTTCACTCGAAACTGTGCTGGAGGTCATTTCTTCCACGATTCAAAAGGCTCTGTGGTCTTGGAGCTGGATGCCTCAGCGCTCCTCCGAAAGGCGGAGGGAATTGTCTGTGGTCGGGTCGGGGGGGTCGTTTCCACGACGGTCATAATTTTTAAGGCTTAAAACGGCGAAATGACCGACTGTCCCGCGATGCCGGTCATTTGACTGGCAGGGAGGAAAAAGACGATTTAAAAACACACCTTCGAATCCCGCATCTTCAACTTTCTTCTGAAAACCACACATATTTCACCACTTTTTTTTTTTGTGTCTCTTCTTTGAAAACGAGGCACTAAAAACCTGCCACAAGTACAATTTCGAGGACTTTCGAGAAAAAAAAAAAAAAAACTGCAAGAAAACGTCACTCAGCTCTGTAATGCCTCTTTGTTTGCTGCCCTAAAATGAGGGATCGCCTCATTGACTTCTGTCTAGTGGCGCTCCCCACCCAACCCCACCCAACCCCATCCACCCCTATCAGAGCGGTGAAGGTTCAACTAGCTGCATTATGACGCCGGGCAGAGCGCCGAGCGGCGAGGACGAGGACTCTCCAGTCTCTGTCGCACAAGTACACAACTTCCACAGGCTGTTCTGTCTCCAAACACTCCGCGAAGCTGTCACGATGGCCGCCGAGCGCCACGACCGGAATGCTTCTCTTTACGTTTCCGTGCCGACGGCGAACCTATTTATAAGATTAAGTAACGCCTCAAACATCGGTTTGGACGAGCGACCGTATTTGGACATTTTGCCATTTCTTTGTGGGAAATAAACTTTTCATCAATTGTGTTTGACTGAGACGACCAAGTTGGATTGTTATTACGGTGACTATCAAAGTAAAAGTGCCAAGTCCCAGGAGAATATGGACCAGGAGTCATGACACTGGAGGAAACGTTATTCTGATCGTCTCCACTGAGCACGTGCAGAACTACGAGTTGCTTCAGTCGTGGTTTTGTGCGTGACCAGTAGCTGCGTTTCAGAAAAGTTGCATTTCCACCGTTTCCATAGAAACAGCGTCTAAAATCAGAGTCAAGATTTTATAAAAACAGCCACCACTCAGGGTTTTTTTTCATGATAATTAAATCTTATAAACCAGTATATGTGCTTTAATTCATTTTCTTGTTGTATTTTCGATTTCCTCTAATATTTTTTTGCTTTTCCCTACATTTTCTATTCATCACTGACGGTTTCTTTGCCTTCTATTTATACCCGCTCTCTCTGGTTCCATTAGTTCCTGTTAGTATTTCTCGGTTTCCGTTAGTTTTTTGTGGGGGATTTTTTTTTTCTCCAAGTTTCACAGCAGCAAGAAGTTTGTGATAGATTTCGTCACGGTCCAAATCATTTGAATCAGAACAGATATCCTTTAAATACGTCGAAACGGTATACATACTGTCAGTTGCCACCTATGAGGAGAACGACTGACGTATGTGTGTGTGTGTGTGTGTGTGTGTGTGTGTGTGTGTGTGTGTGAGAGAGAAACAGGTTTTGCGATGTAGAAAGTAAAGAATGAGAAACGTTTCCATCACTCAGAGTGAGAGGTGTGCTGACAGTCCCTCTGCACTGAAAAAACTAAAGGGGAATTCCCATGTTCAAGGTGCAGGGAAATCACACACACACACGCACACACACACACACACACACACACACACACACATGCATGTGCACAGTGTTGTTTTGTCATATCGTTCGCATTCCTCCCAGTGTTTCCCCGCCGCTGTCACAGTCATTTGAGCACTTAGTGTAAGACTGGTGGTCGTTGTATTCGTACGGCTGCATATAATTTGTGTGTGTGTGTGTGTGTGTGTGTGCGTGAGAGACGGTTTGCAGTAAGTGTTTCCTGTCAGTGAGAAGTCGACGGGACCACCGTTCTCTCGGAAGAGGAGGGGAGAAACCCCCCCCTCCCACCCCCCTACCCACCCACCCCCTCCTGATCATCCATGTGTGCCTGCTGATACCAAACTGAAGCGGCTGCCACTTCCTCCATCTGGAAACTCACACATTTCTACATCTCTCTCTCTCTCTCTCTCTCTCTCTTTTCACAAATATTGTTTCAATGGCGCCCTGTTCATTCCGCTGCGCAAATGTGCCAACTTTTTTTTTTTTTCAATAATTGTGCACAAAACACGTAGGATATCTGATCGTGGAATGTTTTTGCGTACGCAGCATATACCATGGAAATGTCTGTATTTTTTCACAATTGCTATGAAAAATGAGGACGGTCTCAACGATAAAGTCAATTTTAAGGAAACCTTCTGGTGCAAAATATAATGAAAACTAAAAGCATGAGGATAATGCCAGTTTGCTAGCATTAGCCTAGCATCAGCCTAGCATTAGCTTAGCATCACTGATTCTCGTATCGGGTCAAATAGAAAAGCGATTTTTATATTTTGGTGTTTTACTGAAAATGTTCTATTTGTGAACGAAGGGATGAAACGTGGACAGGATTATAAAGAGAATATTAAGATGAAGTGAATGCAAAACTGGACTTAACGATGAGAGAAAACTGGATTTAAGACAGACATTTTAAATAAAAGTAGAAAGAAGTGAGACTGCTGCATTTTCCCAGCAAGACTTAAAAAACAACCAACATTTCATTTGAAGCCATGAAATGTTCATTTGTGGCAACAAAATACTAATTCTTGGCCACAAAATATTAATTTGTGGCTTTTAAATACTAATTTGTGGCTTTTAAATACTAATTTGAAGACAATATATATTATTTGGCCACAGAATGTTGATTTACGGCCATTAAATATATAATTGTGGCCATAAAATGTTAGTTAATTTCAATTATATATGAATTATAACAATTAGTTTTAAAGCATTTAATAAGTACTTGTTTCAGCACTTGGTATCGGCAAGTAGCTAAAGGTTATATATGTTATTTTATATTTTTATATACATATATATATAAAATATGTATATAAAATATAAAATATGTATGTGTGTGTCTCATATTTCTATTTAATACCTTCCTAGATTATATGTTATATAAACATTGTATACATTGTAAAGCTTTAAAGAAGCCCAGATGTAAAAAAAACAAAAAAAACACAATATGTTTAATACGAATATGCAGGAAGATTCCGTCCACCTCCGATGGACTTGGGACTGTTGTGTCATTTGGAGGAAGATTTCTTTGTGACCAACAAGATTTACCATCAAAAACCATGACAATAAACCACAGGAAGTTCCTGCTCGGTGTCGTTTACTGCCGTCCCGATCCTCGCCGTCCACGGTCCCTTCATCACAGACCTCAAACGCGAGACGCGCCGACACTAACAGGCGAAGCGAAAGTACCTTTGTTGGACACGAAGCTGCTGCTTTCGCAGCGTGATTCTCACAGGCTGCGTGTGATTTTATCGAAACTCCCCGTTTTCCCTCCGCTTTGAAAAAGTCCAAACACTGGAGCTCAGTTTTTAGTTGTGGTTAAACTTGAAAAGACACGAGACGCGTCGGTTCCCTTTTATCTACATGTCTGGAGTCGGAAGTTTTTGATCATTTGATACCTTTTTTTTTTTTTTTCTTTTAATCTTTTTAAAATAGTCACACAGTCATGAAGAATCACTGGATCTCCATCAAGGAGCAGGAATCCCAGCAGCAGTTTGACCGCCGTTAATCATGATGTATAAATCTGCGTTATTGCATCATTTTCAACAGCGCTGGTTTATATACGTCGGGGACGGGGGAAGACACAGGTGAGACACATTGACACAGATCAGAAGCGCAGCGGGAGGACAGACAGGAAGTGTGGAGACGAGGCAGATGAGTGTCAAAATAAAACCGAAAGAGACGAACGGGGTGTGCAGATCGATCGATAATACCGATATCTCCAGTGGTACCGATATCAAATGATACCAGTTCAATGAGGCCGATACTCCTTCCTGAACTCTGCCTGAAATAACATTTTGTTCTGGAATTATCGTCCACACATTACAATAGTTTTGTTACTGTTGTCGAAATATTTTACGATAATGAGGTATTTTCTGGTTCGTTAAGAACTTCATTCTGTTCTCGGTTTAACTAATTAATAAACCAAAGGAAAAATCACTTAAAAGACTTGAAAATTCATCCATATTTAGCTATTTAAAGTCAACCTTGATCTTAAATTCTAAAAAATATTGGTATCTGAACGGTATCGGTGATACTGGCTCGGTATTTAACTGGTGTGGGATCGATACCAAATCTTTCAGTATCGCACCGCACTTTTACGATTCAGTTTTAGCACATTTATAATTAGAACTTTAACGTTTTTAAATACAGAATAAAACACCTAAGTGCTTTTTGTCGACTCCAATTTACATTTCATGGCCGATTAATGCAAAAAAAAAAATGGAAAATTCCTGAATTTTTACGTGGAACTTCCCCGCCGCCGTCGATATCAATGTGCTCAATTTGTCTTTTTTTTTCTTTTCTTTCGATCATTCAGTAGATTTGCGAGGCCATGCAGAAAATCTCCCCATCCAGGAAAAAACAATTGGTTTGAATGGAGCAGATCGGGGGGGGGGGGACAAAGTGTCATATCCCATCAGATTCTCATCTGATGGTGGAGCGTCGTTACAACTGCTGACACAACAGGCAGGGAAGAAATTAAAGCCTTTCACAGAATTTTTTTTTTTTTTAACCAAACAACTAAATTCATGGTAGCAGCTTGGCTGGATGATTGCCTTCGCCCGTCCACACGGGCTATTTTACTCTCCCACAGAGCGAATTCATTCCCCCATGTGTTTGGACGGCGATCAAACTCCGCCGCTCACACGCCGCTCTGCAGCCAAAAAACCAGACGAAAAAAAAAAATGAAAAAAAAATCCTCTGATTACCAAATGATTGTTAATATGTTACGAAAGGAACGTCCAATTTAGCGGAGCGAGAGAGGCGATGTGGCCGCGGCCCGACTCGCGGACGTCGTCGCCGGTACCTTTTCACGTGTCTGGATTTGTGCAAAGAAATAAAAGAAAACCAAAAAAAAAAAAAGTGCTTGAATCATCTTCGAGGACTTTTAATGTTTACTTTCCTGGTGGCAGAAATGTTTGGCTGCAATCGCAACGAGTGACTAATGTAAGAAAAGGAGAGAGAGAGAGAGAGAGAGAGACAGCGGAGGAAGAGAGAAAAGAGTGAAGGAGATACGGCGAGAGAAAGAGAGGTGCGAGGCCCTCGTCATCGTTTCGCCCACACATATTCCATCCACTTCTCCATCACTCCATTACCTCCATGTAAATGACAGCTCTCTGCGTCCCGCTGAGGGGAGAGAAAGGCCTATTAACACCGCGGCGCAGAAAGCCCGAGCACCGCTCAGCCCACGCAGAGTGGTCCTCCTTCACCCTCACACTCCCACACACACACACACACACACATACGCACACACACACACACGCACACACTCGCACAGCTGGTCCGGAGGAAAAAGAAGGACGGATGTAAAAAAAAAAAAAAGAGGAGGTGGGCATGAGGGGACGGTCATTCAGGAGGGAAGAGTCTCGAAAAACACACAAGCAGAAAAAAAAAAAAGGGGGGGGGTGGATCGCTCGTTTTGCGGCCGCTGAAGTGCCTCGTGGGTAAATCAAGTGTCGACCAATCAAGCGACCCCCCCGGCTCGGCGCCTCGCTTTCTAGGCATTAATTTTTTTTTTTTCCACATAAGAGGCTGGAGATGGGATGAAACTCGACGGATCCCCCCCGCCCCCACATTGTCCATCTTCTATGTGATTGATTCTAAACCTTTTTTTTTTTAACTTCAGGATACCTGAATCTTTACCATTTGAAGGTGAAAACGCGCAAATAATGTGTTTTTAATCTCTTTGGCCAGTGGCGGCTGGTGATACATTTCTTCAGGTGAGGCTCTTGAGTCGTCCAGAGCTGTTCACCCAAATTGCACGAAATCGTCAGGGATGATTTGTCGCCAATCCAACGATGGTTTCCGGTAAGTTTTGAGGGCGAGTGGGTCAAAGGTCAGCCTCAAAGTCACGGGAAGGTCAAAAAATGTATTTTTGTCATAACGCGGTCAGTTTTAGTCTGACTGATGTTGAACCAACGTTTTCAATCCTCGATCCTCTGCTAAGCCACATGATGCAGTGACGTCATAACACTGGTTAGCGGTTGCGGGTCAAAGTGGCGTATTTTCACCAGAACCCATTGTTCTCTGCGAGCATGTGTGTGCGGTTTCATGGCAAAAAACAAATGGCAGCACCCACTAGTGGACCGACATGCTAATAACTACATCGTTTTTCAGAACGTTTCTGACACAATAAAAGCAAAACCTAGGAGTTTTCGTTTGAAATCTTGACGTAGAAATTACATTTATTCAATGCTGCGAATTTGAAGCTACGTATGCTTGTAAAGGTTTTTCACTTCTGAGCAGTTTAAATGAGTTCAAGCCTCTTATTGATCTAAATTATGTCCTTTTCATTTCATTAACCAGCCCCAAGACGCACAGACGCTCCTTTCGTTCACCCAAAGTGACGATACAACACATTCACCCACATTTCCAATCCACTTCCGTCTAATAATATTATGGCGGCTGCTGGAAACACGGGATAATGTTTTGGAGGGCGAGTGGAAAACACCGCAGCGGGTTACGGACGGCATTCATCCAGCCGTGTTTGCGTTCCCGCCACCCCGCCGAAACCGCATTTGGAATTTCTGATTGCAACGTCAACACCAGTGTGTGTGTGTGTGTGTGTGTGTGTGTGTGTGTGTGTGTGTGTGTGTGTGTGTGTGTGTGTCTTTTCCTCACTTGGTCTCGGGGTAGATTGTGTGACTGTCACTCACACGGGGCACCGGAGGTCGCGTGGAAGCAAATAAGCCTGTTGATTCAGGAATTAAGTCGCACTCAAGGTTAGCGGATTGAGATGAACGCGACCATCCTGTCTCGGGTCCCGAGTGTCTTGACGTCCCGCACGGAGCGTGATGAATTGCAGAGTTTGATTTCAGGTGAGTGACGTTTACGCACAAGCGGGAAGGTTGTTGGGATGTGTTATGGTCCAATCCGCAGGATCGACTGGGAACCGATTCAATTCTTGCATTTTCCCCCGGAGCGGCTGGACGGAGCGCCGAGGCACCGAGCGCTGAATAAAATGTGAAACCATGGCGATGGGCACGCCGGTGGAGGAAGTGATCGAACACGTCTGAGCTTCTGAAAGGAAAATGCAACTAGTCTCACCACAGTCTTAGGGCCCCGTCTCCACGACAACCCTTCAAGTGAGACGCGTCTTTTTCGCATTTTCCTGTCGGAGAAGTTACACGTTTACACGGCAACGGTTTGAGAACAGCAGAGACGGTGATATTGTTATGACAGAATAGAATAGAATAGAATAGAATAGAATAGAAAATCACTTTATGGTCAAACAGAACATACATTCATAGGTGGTGCACAATTTAAATGAAGTTTCATTGCATATATATATATATATATATATATATATATATATATATATATATATATATATATACTAAAGGTTCTTTCTCTAGCTCTCTTTGAGTGTATATATCTATGCATATCTGTATGCGTGTGCATGCATGTTTTCTACACACGCACGCACACACACACGCACACGCACACACACACACACACACACACACCCGCCTACATTTATTGCACAAGTACAAACTAGCAGCAGTTTTTGCACGGAGCTAAATTTCACAGTGAACGGCGTCTTGCCCAGAACGATTCGTGTTAGTTGGCATGGCAGGCCACTAGTTGGCGCTGTTGGTTGTTTTTTTTTTTTTTTTGGTAATAAAATCACCCACACACACACACAGACCGGCTGCACAGATTAATTCATGGTGCCTAAAATGACATTGCTAAGCCAGAAAATGTTATTTGTAGCATTTTCACTTGTTTCCCGAGGTCGAAACACGACCGACCCGTTTCGTCACCTGGTGAGTGATAGTGACTTCCAAGAGCTGAACTGACATTTCAATATCTCAACGCGCAGACTGACTTGTTTGTGTCGACGGTGATCTACGCGTTGCATTCATTCCTCTCAGCACTTCATCTGACCTTGTCAGGGATTCATACATTGAGATTCCTCCATAGTGTTTCTCTGCGGGGATGAAGGTTCATTGTTCTGGCTGGTGTAAGAAAGGGAAGCAAGCATCCGTGCAAGGTCATCGACAAGCGGAACGGTTTCGCCCAAGAAGCCGACATTATGCCCGAGTTCAGAAACGACATAAGCAGCATCTCTTATGAGGTCAGCGCTCGTCCTCGACTCGTATGTTGTGAAATATCTTGTTTTGCTTTAGTACAGCAGGACACGACTACATTTTCAAGTGGAAACGACACCATAAATAGTCGCACATGCTCAGTGGAGACAATCAGAACAATGTTTCCCCCGTGGTGTCATGACTCCCAGTCCATATTCTCCTGGGATTTTTGGTACTTTTATTTTGACAGTCACCGCAATAACTTGGCCGTCTGTCCACTCGAATGTGAAAATGAAGAGAGGTGGCGCTGCAGAGGCTACTGATACTAGCAGGAGGAGGAGCAAAGCCCTATATAACTCAGAGGTATATAGAAGTCTATGAGCAGGAGTCAAGTTCACACATTTCTATGTGCTCCATGTCTTCTTCTGCATTGTTGGTGTATTTGGTGAGTGACAGCACCACCGCAGGCCCGGCATGTGTACTACGGGCATCGTGTTGAGCCGTGTTCATAGTGCCGTG